>NC_056460.1:9407320-9627696 GCF_018296145.1 Oncorhynchus tshawytscha | reverse complement strand
TTGAGTAAACAGTCCACATCATATCTATTTAGACAGTATGAGGTATCAGATGTGGGTGTATTGAGTAAACGATGTTCCCTCAAAATGACACAACGACTATTTTCAGTTGAACAAAGCGTTTGCCTAAACTGTATTACCACAATACATGGTTACTATGACACTCAGGCCAGGTCCATCAACACTGATGCTCCCAGGCGCACTAATAACAGAGTGATATCACCGTCATAACAGAAATATAGGGAGGCTTAAAACATGAAATTAACAATATCCCACGTTTCTTTAAAGACAAATAAAAGAACAAAATAATGAAATGTCCCAGAGGTGATTACTGACCAGCTCCATTACTACAGTAAACCAGCTGGTTGAGTTCTCAGTGATCACCTCCAGGGGTGATTAACGACCAGCTCCATTACTGCAGTAAACCATCTGGTTGAGTTCTCAGTGATCACCTCCAAGGGTGATGACCGACCAGCTGGTTGAGTTCTCAATGATCACCTCCAGGGGTGATGACCGACCAGCTGGTTGAGTTCTCAGTGATCACCTCCAGGGGTGATGACCGACCAGCTGGTTGAGTTCTCAGTGATCATCTCCAGGGGGAGCTAGTTGAGTTCTGATCACCTCCAGGGTGATTACTGACCAGCTCCATTACTGCAGTAAACCAGCTGGTTGAGATCTTAGTGATCACCTCCAGGGGTGATTACTGACCAGCTCCATTACTGGGTGAAACCAGCTGGTTGAGTTCTCAGTGATCACCTCCAGGGGTGATTAACGACCAGCTCCATTACTGCAGTAAACCATCTGGTTGAGTTCTCAGTGATCACCTCCAGGGGGTGATGACCGACCAGCTGGTTGAGTTCTCAGTGATCACCTCCAGGGGTGATGACCGACCAGCTGGTTGAGTTCTCAGTGATCACCTCCAGGGGTGATGACCGACCAGCTGGTTGAGATCTCAGTGATCACCTCCAGGGGTGATTACTGACCAGCTCCATTACTGCAGTAAACCAGCTGGTTGAGATCTTAGTGATCACCTCCAGGGTGATTACTGACCAGCTTGTTGAGCTGGTTGAGTTCTAGTGATCACCTCCAGGGGTGATGACCGACCAGCTGGTTGAGTTCTCAGTGATCACCTCCAGGGTGATTGAGCTGGTTGTGTTCTCAGTGATCACCAGGGGACCAGCTGGTTGAGTTCTCAGTGATCACCTCCAGGGGTGATGACTGACCAGCTGGTTGAGTTCTCAGTGATCACCTCCAGGGGTGATGACCAGCTCCATTACTGCAGTAAACCAGCTGGTTGAGATCTTCATGATCACCTCCAGGGGTGATTACTGACCAGCTCCATTACTGCAGTAAACCAGCTGGTTGAGTTCTCAGTGATCACCCCCAGGGGTGATTACCGACCAGCTGGTTTAGTTCTCAGTGATCACCTCCAGGGGTGATGACCGACCAGCTGGTTGAGTTCTCAGTGATCACCTCCAGGGGTGATGACCGACCAGCTGGTTGAGTTCTCAGTGATCATCACCAGGGGTGATTACTGACCAGCTGGTTGCGTTCTCAGTGATCACCTCCAGGGGTGATTACTGACCAGCTGGTTGTGTTCTCAGTGATCACCTCCAGGGGTGATGACCGACCAGCTGGTTGAGTACTCAGTGATCACATCCAGGGGTGATTACTGACCAGCTCCATTACTGCAGTAAACCAGCTGGTTGAGATCTTAATGATCACCTCCAGGGGTGATTACTGACCAGCTCCATTACTGCAGTAAACCAGCTGGTTGAGTTCTCAGTGATCACCTCCAGGGGTGATGACCGACCAGCTGGTTGGGATCTCAGTGTTCATCACCAGGGGTGATTACTGACAAGCTGGTTGAGTTCTCAGGGATCACCCCCAGGGGTGATTACCGACCAGCTGGTTTAGTTCTCAGTGATCACCTCCAGGGGTGATGACCGACCAGCTGGTTGAGTTCTCAGTGATCACCTCCAGGGGTGATGACCGACCAGCTGGTTGAGTTCTCAGTGATCATCACCAGGGGTGATTACTGACCAGCTGGTTGTGTTCTCAGTGATCACCTCCAGGGGTGATTACCGACCAGCTGGTTGAGTTCTCAGTGATCACCTCCAGGGGTGATTACTGACCAGCTGGTTGACATTCTCAGTGATCACCTCCAGGGGTGATTACTGACCAGCTGGTTGTCAGTTTGAAACCAGCTCCGGTTACTAGTCCAATTCTAACCACTGATCACCTGCCGCCCAGTTGATGTTCCATTTAACAACGTTTACTAAACCGTATTTTGGTTAACATTGACCAGGCAGTGAGCTGGTTAACAGAGTGAGTAACATTCTAAAACATTTTCAGTGATCAGCCTCCTCCAGTGGGTAATTGCCTGTTCAGCTGGTTGAGTTCTCAGTGATCAACAGGGGTGATGAACGACCAGCTGGTTGAGTTCTCAGTGATCACCTCCAGGGGTGATGACCGACCAGCTGGTTGAGTTCTCAGTGATTTGAACCGACCAGCTGGTTGAGTTAGTGATCACCTCCAGGGTGATGCTCTAACCACTAAATGTTCTCAGCGATCACCACCTGATTACTGACCAGCTCCAAAAGTGATCAGTGATCTATGATTCAACCAGCTGGTTGAGTTCTCAGTGATCACCTCCAGGGGTGATTTTATTTTTTTTTTTTATTTGACCTTTTTTTAACCAGGCAAGTTCAGTTAAGATTGACACAGGACAGGTCCATCAACCAGTGTGACATTTCCCTGGGAACAGTATGCTAATGCCTGTTCAGGGGATCCACAGAAACACATAAATTTCCTTACCTTTGATGTTCAGATCAGGGGTTTGAAGGACTACGCACCTGAGACAAAAACTTGTCCAATGCTCTAACCACTACACGCAACCGCCCAGTGAACAATAGTTTAACAATTTTGACTAAAGTATTTCCACAACACATTGTTAACATTGACTCAGAACATTTCCTCAACTGGTGTCAGTGAAAAGACTTCGTCTGAACCAAGAGTGAAGCACAGTAACAGAAATATGGATACTTAAAAATGAACTTAACACACAGTCCAAACAAATATCATGATTTTGACAGTAAAAGCTAATTGAAAAACAGGATTTCCTATTTTTTCGTCTGAACCAAGAAAACGGTTGGTAAGTTGAGATTTTGATAACAAAAGCACTGAACACTATGAAAATTGGTCAAGATATTTTTTTTTAGAATAACTTGTTTAAAAAATAAAATGTAAAACAGAAAAGTGGTGGCCCTTTGCTATGAAGCCCCTAAATAAGATCTGGTGCAACAAATTACCTTCAGATGTCACATAATTAGTTAAATAAAGTCCACCTGTGTGCAATCTAAGTGTCACATGATCTGTCACATGATCTCACTATATATACACCTGTTCTGAAAGGCCCCAGAGTCTACAACACCACAAATCAAGGGACACCACCTGTCAAGTGGCACCATGAAGACCAAGGAGCTCTCCAAACAGGTCAGGGAAAAAGTTGTGGAGAAGTACAGATCAGGGTTGGGTTATAATTAAAAAAATGGAAAGAATATGGCACCACAACAAACCTGCCAAGAGAGGGCCGCCCACCAAAACTCATGGACCAGGCAAGGAGGGCATTAATCAGAGAGGCAACAAAGAGACCAACGATAACCCTGAAGGAGCTGCAAAGCTCCACAGCGGAGATTAGAGTATCTGTCCATAGGACCACTTTAAGCTGTATACTCCACAGAGCTGGGCTTTATGGAAGAGTGGCCAGAAAAAAGCCATTGCTTGAAGAAAAAAATAAGCAAACACATTTGGTGTTCAACCAAAAGGCATGTGGCAGACTCCCCAAACATATGGAAGAAGGTACTCTGGTCAGATGAGACAAAAATTGAGCTTTTTGCCATCAAGGAAAACGCTATGTCTGGCGCAAACCCAACACCTCTCATCACCCCGAGAACCCCATCCCCACAGTGAAGCATGGTGGTGGCAGCATCATGCTGTGGGTTTGTTTTTCATCGGCAGGGACTGGGAAACGGGTCAGAATTGAAGGAATGATGGATGGCGCTAAATACAGGGACATTCTTGAGGGAAGCCTGTTTCAGTCTTCCAGAGATTTGAGACTGGGGTGGAGGTTGAAGCTAAAGCAACCCTCGAGTGGTTTAAGGAGGAAAATGTAAATGTCTTGTAATGGTCAAGTCAAAGCACAGACCTCAATCCAATTGAGAATCTGTGGTATGACTTACAGATAGCTGTACACCAGTGGAACCCATCCAACTTGAAAGAGCTGGAGCAGTTTTGCAATGAAAAATGGGCAAAAATCCCAGTGGCTAAATGTGCCAAGCTTATAGAGACATACCCCAAGAGACCCAAGAGACTTGCAGCTGTAATTGCTGCAAAAGGTGGATCTACAAAGTATTGACTTTGGGGGGGGGGGTGAAAAAAATATTTTCCTGTGTAAATCAAATGATACAAACCCCCCCAAAATCTATTTTAATTTGAATTGAATTGACAGAGAGGAGGGAAGGGGGAGACAGAGAGGAGGGAAGGGGGAGACAGAGAGGAGGGAAGGGGGAGACAGAGAGGAGGGAAGGGGGAGACAGAGAGGAGGGAAGGGGGAGACAGGAGGAGGGAAGGGGGAGACAGGGTGGAGGGAAGGGGGAGACAGGGTGGAGGGAAGGGGGCGACAGAGAGGAGGAAAGAGGGAGACAGAGAGGAGGGAAGGGGGAGACAGAGCGACAGAGAGCGGAAAGGGGGGTTTGTAAGTCTATGTGGATCTGTGAGACTCAATAAACACCAAAAACCACGTGAATAGGTCTGGAGCAGTTTCTGGGAATAAATGAGGAGTATACGGTATACAGTGACAGTTGCCATGATAAAGTGTTGTCGGGAGAGAGAGAGCAGAATGGGAGGAAATGTTTAAAATATGACTTATCGACTCCACTGAGAGTTGGGGAGAATTAATGAGTGTGTCTGTTGAAGGGATTTTAATCAATGTGGGGCTTGCTTTATAATAGCGTCATCTTTAAAGTGATTTCTTCATCGAATAATTTACCACATTCTCCCCTAACACACACACACACACACACACCTGGCCTGTGGTGTAGCTGTTGACAATCACAGCCAGGATAAAGACAGCCATCGTGCGGTGCTCAGCCTGAAACAGGAAACACAAGAAACACAGTCAACTTCCATGTATCAACTCAGTTCCCCAAAACCTCATTACTAGGAGCTGTGGATCATAGCACACAACATGTTTGAGTAGGTCGAAGTCGCCACTAACCACTGATACAGGGTCAGATATATTCTCAGCTATAATGGAAAAGGTTTATGATCAGAGGTAAGGGCAATCTGATTCTAGATCTATGGTTACGGGTAACATCTGGGTCACACCCATGGGTGCCTGGTGGCGCTTTCGGTTCTCTCATGCTCTGATTGGGTGATACTCACAGGCATGTAGGGGTCGGCCAGGACAGACAGGAAGTACTTGTGCCCGTTGTCCTTCACCAGGTCTGCCTGACACGACTAGAGAGAGAGAGAGAGAGAGAGAGAGAAACCATCCAGTAAGTTAGTCGAGTCATATGTTGCAGCACTACAAATGTGCAACTACTCAATATAATATTTAGAACCAAGGTTAAAGACATAGCCTAGCCAATATTGAATAACTCAAGACCTGAGTCACACTACTAAACAGACAGAGAAAGAAAAAAATGGACTTCCTGTTCAAAGTCCTTTGATTATTCTTAACCATAGACTAACACTGTGACGACAACTCGGGTGTCTGGACGCTGAAGAATCACTGGAATACTACGACTGTCCTACTAGTTTAGGATTATACGGTTAGTTCTACCACGTCAGTCAAAAATGTGCTTTGTGAAAGTGAGTTTTAGGGTGGACATTTTGTTCAGCAGCTAAAATGTGCTTTGTGAAAGTGAGTTTTAGGGTGGCCATTTTGTTCAGCAGCTAAAATGTGCTTTGTGAAAGTGAGTTTTAGGGTGGCCATTTTGTTCAGCAGCTAAAATGTGCTTTGTGAAAGTGAGTTTTAGGGTGGCCATTTTGTTCAGCAGCTAAAATGTGCTTTGTGAAAGTGAGTTTTAGGGTGGCCATTTTGTTCAGCAGCTAAAATGTGCCCAAAGGGCAATGTTCTTTGTGTTACGGATAACCTAGTCAGCGAGTGTGTACTATAAACATGCCTATCACATACTTATGGCACGGCCTCTATGCACATTACCCAATATTGACATCCGATCGCTAGCTAAATACTTAAGTTGGTTGAGGATTCACTAAAATAAGTAGCACAAATCAAATCTTATTGGTCACATACACATGTTTATCAGATGTTATTGCGGGTGTAGAGAAATGCTTGTGCTTCTAGTTCCGAGAGGGCAGCAATATCCAACAAGTAATATTAAACAATTCCACATCATAAACCCAATGCACACAACTCTAAGTAAAGGAATGGAATTAAGAATATATACATATTTGGATGAGCAATATCAGAGCGGCATAGACTAACATACAGTAGCGTAGGATAGAATGCAGTATATACATATGAGACGAGTAACGCAAGATATGCAGACATTATTGAAGGGACGAGTGTTCCATTTATTAAAGTGGCCAATGATTTCTCGGCTGCAGCCTCACACACACAACTCAATCTCCTGATCGCGAATCTCCGGATGATGATTACTCCACATTAACGTCAACTGATGTTAAACTGATTGACTGACTGAATGGGTTCAGATAGACATATTTTCTGCTTTTATCTGGGACTGTTATTGACTTTATGGCAATCATGTCTCTCTGTACAGCTACACAGAGTTGCTCCATGTAATAGATACAACTTCACTGTCCCTATATAGACACATATCAACTATTCTGTAGGGAGAGTGAAATTGGTTTCAAATAAAAGGGCAACAATTCAAATGTAGCTTGCTAGAATGGTAGGGCTTTGGTGTGGGTTGGTTATTGTAATGGTGTACAGTGAGTGTTTGTGGGATGCATGTGTAGATATGTGCTAGTGTGTATGTATGTATGTATGTGTTACCACTCACGCTGTCCACAGCCAGGATCTTAGCCCAGATGAAGACCAGCAGGGGTCGGAGCTCCCGCGCAGAGCTCTGTAGCAGCTTCAACACGTAGGGGAAGATCCCTACTGAGAGGGCCTGAAAACACACACGAGATATTATTCACTTTAAAAGTTCACACCCAAAGAAATCAGAACTGGCTTTAAGTACTGTGCGTTTCTAGCAACGCGTGTATAAATCCTGTTTGGGATAGGGGGCAGAATTTTCACGTTCGGATAAAAAGCATGCCCAGAGTAAACTGTCTGCGAGTCAGGCCCAGAAGCTAATATATGCATATCATTAGAAGATTTGGATAGAAAACACTGAAGTTTCTTAAACTGTTTGAATGATGTCTGAGTATAACAGAACTCATTGGGCAGGAGAAAACCTGAGAAAAATCCAACCAGGAAGTGGGAAATCTGAGTTTTGTAGTTTTTCAACTCATTGCTTATCGAATATACAGTGTCTATGGGGTAATATTGCACTTCGTAAGGCTTCCACAAGATGTCAACAGTCTTTAGAACGTTGTTTCAGGCTTCTACTATGAAGGGGGAGAGAATGAGAGCTGTTTCAACCAGAAGTCTGGCAGAATGCCAGGAGCTGATCACGCGTGCGCCCGTGAGAGCAACCTGCGTTCCATTGCATTTTAAAGACAAAGGAATCTAAGGACAAAATATTTATGTTAAAAACATCCCAAAGATTGATTGTATACATCGTTTGACATGTTTCTACGAACTGTAATATAACTTCTGGAACTTTTCGTCTGAACTTTCGCCTGGACTTGCCCGTGCCTCGCGAGTTTGTGAATTAAACGCGCTAACAAAAGGAGGTATTTGGATATAAATTATGGACTTTATCGAACAAAACAAACATAGATTGTGGAACTGGGATTCCTGGGTGTGCATTCTGATGATGATCATCAAAGATAAGTGAATATTTATAATGCTATTTTTGACTTTTACTGACTCCACAACATGGTGGGTATCTTGGGTATGTTTTTTTTTGTGTCTGAGCGCCATACTCAGATTATTGCATGGTTTGCTTTTTCCGTAAAGCTTTTTTGAAATCTGACACAGCGGTTGCATTAAGGAGAAGTTTATCTGTAATTCTTGTATCTTTTGAATCTTTTATCAAAGTTTAAGATGAGTATTTCTGTAAATTGATGTGGCTCTCTGCAAATTCGGCGGATGTTTTCGATGCACAACATTAATGAACATAACGCGCCAATGTAAACTGAGATTTTTGGATATAAATATGAACTTTATCGAACAAAACATACATGTATTGTGTAACATGAAGTCCTATGAGTGCCATCTGATGAAGATCAAAGGTTAGTGATTAATTTCATCTCTATTCCTGCTTTTTGTGACTCCTCTCTTTAGCTGGAAAATGGCTGTATGTGTTTTTGTGACTAGGTTCTGACCTAACAATCATATGGCGTGCTTTCGCTGTAAAGCCTTTTTGAAATCGGAAACAATGGGTAGATTAACAAGAAGTTAAGCTTTAATTTGGTGTATTTCTAAAAAAATATTTTTTGATTTCGCGCTCTGCCCTTTCAGCAGATGCTGTCGAGATAATAATGAAAGGACTCAGGGGCCCCTAAGGCCCTAAATCTGCATCTATTTATTTTAGAATAAATATACCACCCCTTCCCTAATTGGAGAAAACTAATGGACGACAACACTTAGGCTTCTACATACAGTACTATATACATTTTACCGACAAAGTATATTTTATATGAGTTATCTTTTGATTGTTTTTAGTCCCACCCTTCAGCTACCCTCAACCCCTCCCATCTATCTCTGAACACCATCCAGTTCTGATTTCTATTAAACTTTTTAAAATCTTTTATTTTATTTTTTAACTACGCTGTGATGTTTGACAAAAGTTCTGAACCTACATACATTTTACGGACACAGTATATTTTACATGAGTTATCTTGTTATTTTTAGTGTACAATAGTTGATATAGATTGTTTATCTACAATAATCATCTCTCTGTGCTAGCTAACCTTGTATTTAGGCTGTGTGTTTGTATATTGGCAGACAAGAATACTGCATAGTTTCTCACCAGACTGACGGCCCAGGGCCCCAGGTCCAGGAAGCGGCCGAGCAGGTCCAGCGCTCTTAGCCTGTGAACCTGACTCAAGAGGACCTGAAAGAAACCAGGGAGAGGGCAGAGGTTAATACTGTGGTGCGTTCAACGTGTTTAGTGGCATCGTGAGCAAAAGGTGAGCGGGAGAGGTGGGACAGGTGGCTCACACCACTAGCCAATATGCTGGCACTGGCGGTTGTTTGTCTCGCTCTCTCTCTCTCTGTGTGTGCCTCTCTCTGTGTGTGCCTCTGTGTGTGTGTGTGTGTGTGCCTCTGTGTGTGTGTGTGTGCCTCTCTGTGTGTGTGTGTGTGTGTGTGTGTTTTGGCTGCTTCAGGTGTACATACCATATTAGTGTGTAATGAGGTGAATATGAACACATGTGTATGGCTGTGTTCACATCAGTGGAGGCTGGTGGGAGGAGCTATAGGAGGACGGGCTCATTGTAATGGCTGGAATGGAATTAATAGAACGGTATCAAACAGATCAAACACATAGAAACCACATGTTTGACTCCATTCCTTTTGATTCCATTCCAGCCATTACAATGAGCCGTCCTCCTATAGCTCCTCCCACCAGCCTCCACTGATTCCCTGCGGTATATGACATTGCATTTGTGTGCATGTGGGTGGGGTGTTATGGTAACAGATTGTGTGTGTTTTTGGCACCCCAGCACCGGACGTTGGCGTGTCCCCATGCAACCGTGTTGTGGGCGAGAGGACATGTGCGCACGGGGGCGGATTGGTTCCTCACGGCCCACCACCCCGACCAACCCATACACACTGCTATTTCTATCATGGTTTTGTGTATTATTAGAGCAGTGTGACCACAACCCAACGACCGTGAGCGAACGCAGGAGGGGACCGGGGATGGACCGTGCCAAGGCTACCCCTCAACCCTCCAGGGAAATGCCTGGGAAAGGAGAGCCTGGGAATTTGTGGTCTGTCTGTGTTATACAAGAGGAGGAATATTCAGCGATTTAAGAGCGGTTTGAATCGGAGGGATGAAAATACTTCTGAATGATGGTATTATATAAACAGCCACTAATGACACACACACAGAATAGCAAAGTCACGCATCAATCTTGTCCCAACTGCTGAGACAAGTGACAGTGACTAATCAGCATCATTAAGTGGTGCGCGCACACACACACACACACACACACACACACACACACACACACACACACACACACACACACACACACACACACACACACACACACACACACACACACACACACACACCTAAAGTTAACAGACCAAGACCAGCTCAAATGACAGAGTAATATGCTCCTTCACTGTCCTGTCAAAGCATGTGGTTGATCATCAGTAACACGTGTTACAAGTCACCAGGGTGTGAATCAACAGGTACGTACAGATGTTCAATCTGCAGCCACCCACTGATTCATTATACTGTCATTAATGATTGAACGGGCTTTGTGAGAGTGTCCCTCCTAGAACTCTAACCCTTCTGAGCTGGCAGTCGTAGGACATCACAACTCAATGACAAAGTCATCTTTTCCAATCCTTTTGTTTCAATGACGACATCAAGAGGCATTCTCTGTCTGACCCCTCCTCTCTTTGACTTATTTTCCCAAAGCTCCTTATCAATAAGATTATACACAATCACACGCTGCATCTCTGAGAACGCAATGTCACCGCTTTATATATTATAGATCGACGCAAGATTGTCCGTTCTACGGTGTGTGTGTGTGTGTGTAAGAGCTTACGTGGGTGTGTACAATGCTCTACATGCGCACACCCACTAACACCCACAAATCACACGCGCTTCCGCTCCCACCCATCAAAAAAGAAAACCCCTCCACACACTATCCCTCCCCGATGGTTCTCCCAGACCGTCTCCTGGTTTTTAATTTGCCTTTCTTTCCCCAGCGGACGTGTGAGGGAAGGCTGCAGGTCTCAGCTCTGCTGAGTCAGGGGGAAACGATCACGCCGAGTACAGCACGGGAGCCGTACAGCACAGGGGCTAGGCCAGCACAACAACACATGGGGCTACTGCTGCGGTGAAGTGCCACTTTAAAGAAAATATTGCCTGACATAAAGTGCGTTAGGGAGAGGGTGACGGAAGGAGAGAAAGAGCAGCGAGAACTAGAGAGAGAGAGAGAGCGAAAGAGAGGGAGCGCAAGGAGCTGGCAAGGCAGTTAAATGCATTATTTGTGGAGATAGAGAGCAGGCCATGATTTAACTGAGCCAGGGCTTACAGACAGCACAGCAACCGCTTGACATTTTAAGGGCAACTCCGCCACGCCACTTTAAACATTTGGAATGTTATTATAATTGTATATTTCTGCAGTGGCCACGATTTAAAAATACAAATAGGGTAATTACAGGGGAAGACATATTGTTCCCAAACTGAGATTTAAACGATGATGGAGAATCCTCCTGGATTATCAACCCCACCACTCACCATCGTACAGAACGAGTTCCCGGCTGTGCCTCACAACAGGACAGGCTGAAATGCGCCCATTAGAATTTTGATTACAACGTGAAATAGGCTCCAGAATAGTCTAAAATGTTTTGTCAGCTCAGATTTACTCAAGAGGCTTCGTTTTTTACATTTATTATATAAATATATACACTGCTTAAAAAAATAAAGGGAACACTAAAATAACACATCCTAGATCTGAATGAATGAAATATTCTTATTAAATACTTTTTTCTTTACATGGTTGAATGTGCTGACAACAAAATCACACAAATTATCAATGGAAATCAAATTTATCAACCCATGGGGGTCTGGATTTGGAGTGACACTCAAAATTAAAGTGGAAAACCACACTACAGGCTGATCCAACTTTGATGTAATGTCCTTAAAACAAGTCAAAATTAGGCTCAGTAGTGTGTGTGGCCTCCACGTGCCTGTATGATCTCCCTACAACGCCTGGGCATGCTCCTGATGAGGTGGCGGATGGTTTCCTGAGGGATCTCCTCCCAGACCTGGACTAAAGCATCCGCCAACTCCTGGACAGTCTGTGGTGCAATGTGGCGTTGGTGGATGGAGCGAGACATGATGTCCCAGATGTGCTCAATTGGATTCTAAGCATCAATGCCTTCCTCTTGCAGGAACTGCTGACACACTCCAGCCACATGAGGTCTAGCATTGTCTTGCATTAGGAGGAACCCAGGGCCAACCGCACCAGCATATGGTCTCACAAGGGGTCCGAGGATCTCATCTCGGTACCTATTGGCAGTCAGGCTACCTCTGGCGAGCACATGGAGGGCTGTGCGGCTCCCCAAAGAAATGCCACCCCACACCATGAATGACCCACCGCCAAACCGGTCATGCTGGAGGATGTTGCAGGCAGCAGAACGTTCTTCACGGCATCTCCAGACTGTCACATGTGCTCAGTGTGAACCTGCTTTCATCTGTGAAGAGCACAGGGCGCCAGTGGCGAATTTGCCAATCTTGATGTTCTCTGGCAAATGCCAAACGTCCTGCTCGGTGTTGGGCTGTAAGCACAACCCTCACCTGTGGACGTCGGGCCCTCATACCACCCTCATGGAGTCTGTTTCTGACCGTTTGAGCAGACACATGCACATTTGTGGCCTGCTGGAGGTCATTTTGCAGGGCTCTTGCAGTGCTCCTCCTGCTCCTCCTTGCACAAAGGCGGAGGTAGCGGTCCTGCTGCTGGGTTGTTGCCCTCCTACGGCCTCCTCCACGTCTCCTGATGTACTGGCTTGTCTCCTGGTAGCGTCTCCATGCTCTGGACACTACGCTGACAGACACAACAAACCTTCTTGCCACAGCTCGCATTGATGTGCCATCCTGGATGAGCTGCACTACCTGAGCCACTTGTGTGGGTTGTAGACTCCATCTCATGCTACCACTAGAGTGAAAGCACCGCCAGCATTCAAAAGTGACCAGAAAAATCAGCCAGGAAGCATAGGAACTGAGAAGTGGTCTGTGGTTATCACCTGCAGAACCACTCCTTTATTGGGGGTGTCTTGCTAATTGCCTATAATTTCCACCTGTTGTCTATTCCATTTGCACAACAGCATGTGAAATTTATTGTCAATCAGTGTTGCTTCCTAAGTGGACAGTTTGATTTCACAGAAGTGTGATTGATTTGGAGTTACACTGTGTTCCCTTTATTTTTTTGAGCAGTGTATTTTGCCTGTGTCCTTACACACCTACAACTCAATACACAGCTTTTGTTTTCAAATGGAAAAATCTTTATTTAGCACCAAATGTAACATTTGCGATTAACTACTGAATTTAATGTGATTAATTGAAATTCATTATTTGAATCGTTTGACAGACCTCGTCGAAACCTAGTTCTCTTTAGCCTATGTCATTACGAATCACACAACCTTAATATGCTTACTGATTAAGTAAGAACGTTAGTTTGTTGGAACCGTTGCTGGTTTAGATCTTCCATATTTCGACATTTGGAGGTGGTAAGATTAGGAGGCGTTTCCACATTTCAGACCAATCAAATTCAACTTGATTCCATTGTTATTTTCATCTCTAGACTTTCGATTCCTCGAAACCCGGTCAATCAACGTTGAAAGGGGCCATTTCTATGGCGATCTAAAGGGAAAGACTCAGGAAACTGAAAGATGTTTTTTGGGGAGGGTAGATATTTTACATCCGTTGGCGTATGTATGTTTGTGTACCTGCAGCACGATGGGGAGCTGTTCGGGGGGGTTCCTGTTCTCCACTCCCATGGTCAGCCACACCTGGAACGCTGTCAGCTGCTCTGCAAAGAACGGACTGTGCTATTGGGATGAAAGACAAACACAATCGTTTGAATAAATCTGTGATGAATATACATATAGTCCATTGATACTGAGCTCACTCACACAAAAGCATGTGGACACCTTTCAAATGAGTGGATTCGGCTATTTCAGCCACACCCGTTGCTGATAGGTATATAAAATCGAGTACGCCGCCATGCAATCTCCACAGACAAACAGTGGCAGTAGAATGGCTTTACTGAAGAGCTCAGTGACTTTTAATGTGGCACAGTCATAGGATGCCACCTTTCTAACAGGTCAGGTCGTCTAATGTCTGCCCTGTTAGAGCTGGCCAGATCAACTGTAAGTGCTGTTATTGTGAAGTGGAAACGTCTAGGAGCTACAACAGCTTAGCCGCAAAGTGGTAGGTCACACAAGCTGTCCTTGGTTGCAACACTGACTACCGAGTTCCAAACTGCCTCTGGAAGCAACGTCAGCACAAGAACTGTTCGTAGGGAGCTTCATGAAATGGGTTTCCATGGCCGAGCAGCCGCACACAAGCCTAAGATCACCATGCGCAATATCAAGTGTCGGGTGGAGTGGTGTAAAGCTCACCACTATTGGACTATGGAGCAGTGGAAATGTGTTCTCTGAAGTGATGAATCACACTTCACACTCCAATGGAAAATCTGGTTTTGGCGGATACCTAGAGAACGCTACCTGCCCCAATGCATAGTGCCAACTGTAAAGTTTGGTGGAGGACGAATAATGGTCTGGGGCTGTTTTTCCTGGTTTGAGCTAGACCCCTTAGTTCCATTGAAGGGAAATCTTAACGCTACAGCATACAATTACATTCTAGACGATTTTGTGCTTCCAACTTTGTGGCAACAGTTTGGGGAACACCCTTTCCTGTTTCAGCATGACAACGCCCCTGTGAACAAAGCAAGGTCCATACAGAAATGGTTTGTCGAGATCGGTGTGGAAGAACTTGAATGGCCTGCACGGAGCCCTGACTTCAACCCCATCGAACACCTTTGGGATGAATTGGAATGGCGACGGCGAGCCTGGCCTAAATGCCCAACCTAACTAATACTATCGTAGCTGAATGGAAGCATGTTCCCACAGCAATGTTCCAACATCTAGTGGAAAGCTTTCCCAGAAGAGTGGAGGCTGTTATAACAGCAAAGAGGAGACCAACTCCATATCAATGCCCTTGATTTTGGAATGAGATGTTCGAAGAGGAAGTGTCCACATACTTTTGGTCACGTAGTGTATCTTGACCCTCATACAAACACAGCTGTGACCTCTCAAACACACAACTCAACAATAGCATTATCCATTTAATAGTTAGAGCTAGAACACCATTCTCTAACACACACACACATTAGGCTTAATGCATCGATAATGAACTGTACACACAGCACCATACATCTCAATGTAGAATGACTTGAATGAGTTTTGTAACAATGTTTATTCATTTCGGTTTTGTGTGTAAGTTATATAAGCATGTGCACGGCAACTCGTCGATGTCAACAATGCAACATGCAGACACTAGTCATGAAACTAATGCAGCACACCTCTCTATGACGACCCCCCCCCATCAACTGAACGGAGCCAATTCTTATACCGATCTGTCGATTACATAACATCCTTACATAAGGAAGCCTCTATTGTAGCCTTGACTCCTACCAACTGCAGTAGTGTGTGTGAACGCGTGCCACTTCTTTATGTACCAGCCTTCTGTTCCCTGCAGCCCCACAGAGCAGTGCTGTCATGACAATGTGTCTGCCGCTATTAACTGCACCATGACCAGTTTCATCATCAGCGTCCCTTTAATATAGCAGAGGACATTACAACAGAGACTCTCTCGCTGCCGAGAGTGGAGGGGAATGAATTGGTGAATAATCAAAGCACCACCGCTATGCTCTCACACAATTACATGCTCACACACACACACGAGGAGCGAATGCGCACGCGCGCGCACACACACGAGGAGCGAACGCGCGCACACAAACTAACAGAGTTCAGAGAGTTTCTCTGAATGAACTCAAAGAGAGAGAGAGAGAGAGAGAGAGAGAGAGAGAGAGTGAACGAGTCTCTTATCTCTCAAAAGGCAGACGGAGAGAGGGGGGAACATTTGTAGAAGACCCAGGGGGGTCAATTATAGTTCCATTAAGCATGCGGGGGCGGAGGAAGAGAGGGAAGAGAATGAGAGAGAGGGGGAAGAGGGATGTTCTCTCAGAAGTGGTAGAGAAGAGGCACACCTCAACAGGCCAGGTGGAGTACTGATAGGACTGCAGACTCGGCGGGAGGGAGTCACGCTCTAGAGGTTCATTCAACTTTTTCCATACAAACTTTTGCAATGGGAGTGCATTGCTCTCCGCTTGATACGGTGTCTGAAAATAATTTCACAGCTACGTTTTTTGAGGAGATATGGAGGAAGAGAGACAAGTGAAAGAGGGAATAAGAGGGAGGGAGGAAGACGGATGTCAAACTAATTTAGCCGGCGGGCTGCATTCGGTCTTCACCAGGGTCCGGAGGGCTGCACTGAAATGTTATATTTTCTTGCCATGGGGCCATATGTTTGACACCCCTGGGGTAAGAGTTTGAGGGAGAGTGGGAAACAGACAGGGGGAGAGTGGGAAACAGACAGGGGGAGAGTGGGAAACAGACAGAGGGGAGAGTGGGAAACAGACAGAGGGAGAGTGGGAAACAGACAGAGGGAGAGTGGGAAACAGACAGAGGGAGAGTGGGAAACAGACAGAGGGAGAGTGGGAAACAGACAGGGGAGAGGGGAACAGACAGGGGAGAGTGGGAAACAGACAGAGGGAGAGTGGGAAACAGACAGGGGGAGAGTGGGAAACAGACAGAGGGAGAGTGGGAAACAGACAGAGGGAGAGTGGGAAACAGACAGAGGGAGTTCAAGTAAAGACGGAATAGATAGAGGGAGGAAAAGATAGATGGGAGAATTCAGAAGATGACGGTAGATGGCGTAAGGAGCCCTGACACAACCCCTGGTAATAATCGGATGTTTTCACAATCAGCTTTTCTACCCCTGCCTGGCCCAGGGTTCCCCCCCAGAGAGATTGGGAATTCAATATTACACCATAACGGTTTGCTAAACTTTTGTAGCTCGTCTGGACAGACCGACTATTCTATTTCTACAGGGAGCTGCAACAACGCATATTTTATGACCATCTCAAGTTCAATCTCTGGGTATATAATACACTTGTATTTGATTCGATATTTCTGTAGAAAAGCACAGAGGAAGGCGGTATATGGCAGGGCAGCACGTACTGTAGTGTACAATTCATACCACCCAAACTGACCCCAAAAGATGATGCGCTAGCGCCGACTACCACAGTGGGTAACTTTCAGGCTCTTGTGTTGTAAATATCTTATAATGAATGATGGAGTTGCAGTGACTGGACAAGTAGCCCCAGATGGGTTGACCAGGATGGAGTGATATGATGATATTAGGCCTGACATTTCACCCCTGCATCCACTGGCTCAGATGGGTAATAGGGTGATACACTGACTGGGGCTGGGGAGAGTGTTTGTGATGAATCAGTGGAAATAAAATGGATATATTTCAACTCACAGAAGTGCCAAAGTTACCAGGGTCAAAAGAAAATGAAAGTGAAAGAACTTGAAAGTGTGTAGTCAGACTAGTCAACCTGAAGTGACCGACAGCCATCCGTCAGCGTGTGGGGTTATTTATCAGTGAGGTGTCAAACACACAGAAATTGTATCCACAGCATACAGGGCAATTTATCTTAACGCCTGAGAGCTATTCAAATGAAGGGGGAAAAATACTTTTTCAGTGTGGCCCCGCGGGACCTTGGCGGAGACAGAATTTGGACACCAGGCAAAATGAGTTTGAGATCCCTGACATAGACAAACACATGACGAGGTCCCAAAGTTACCGAGGAACCCGCACTGATAAATGGAAAGCACACACACACACACTCACCCTGAAGGCGGTGCCCTCCTCAATGATGGTGGGCAGCTGAGAGAGACAGATGTCCACGGCCAGGTCCCATGCCTGCCTGTAGAGGAGCGATGCACACACACACATTAGGCATCAACAACCCAAATGTCCAACACACACACACAGACTGTCGTAGAGAGGAAAGCATTGAGGCTTTGATCCATTCCAAAGTGTTCTCCCTGGTCATCATGTTTAATTCATACTGTTACATAACACACATCAAACTGCAAACACACATTACTGCTGCACTCTCACCAACCCCCCTCTTCCCCTCTCCGCCAACCCCCTCTTTGCCAACCCCCTTCTTTCCCTCTCCGCCAACCCCTCTTCCCCTCTTCGCAAACCCCCTCTTCCCCTCTCCGCCAACCCCTATCCGCCAACCCCCTCTTCCACTATCCGCCAACACCCCTCTTCCCCTATCCGCCAACACCCCTCTTCCCCTATCCGCCAACACCCCTCTTCCCCTATCCGCCAACCCCCTCTCCGCCAACCCCCTCTTCCCCAACCCCTCTATCCGCCAACCCCCTCTTCCCTATCCGCCAACCCCCTTTTCCCCTATCTGCCAACCCCCATCCGCCAACCCCTATCTGCCAACCCCTATCCGCCAACCCCCTCTTCCCCTCTCCGCCAACCCCCTCTTCCCCGACCCCTCTATCCTCCAACCCCCTCTTCCCCTCTCCGCCAACCCCCATCCGCCAACCCCCATCCGCCAACCCCCATCCGCCAACCCCCATCCGCCAACCCCCATTCCGCCAACCCCCATTCCGCCAACCCCCTCTTCCCCTCTCCGCCAACCCCCTCTTCCCCTCTCCGCCAACCCCCTCCCCTCTCCGCCAACCCCCTCTTCCCCTCTCCGCCAACCCCCTCTTCCCCTATCCGCCAACCCCCTCTTCCCCTATCCGCCAACCCCCTCTTCCCCTATCCGCCAACCCCCTCTTCCCCTATCCGCCAACCCCCTCTTCCCCTATCCGCCAACCCCCTTTCCCTATATTTGTTCTGAGGCAGCACTTGGGGTCTGCAGCTAAGGGGTTTGTCCTCTGGTTAGAAAGTGCTGTGCCACCAGAGACTCTGGGTTCGCACCCAGGCTCTGTCGCAGCCGGCCGCGACCGGGAGGTCCGTAGTGCGACGCACAATTGGCCTAGCGTCGTCCGGGTTAGGTAGCCAAGGTAGCCAGGTGCACGGTGTTTCCTCCGACACATTGGTGCGGCTGGTTTCCGGGTTGGATGCGCGCTGTGTTAAGAAGCAGTTCGGCTTGGTTGGGTTGTGTATCGGAGGACGCATGACTTTCAACCTTCGTCTCTCCCGAGCCCGTACGGGAGTTGTAGCGATGAGACAAGATAGTAATTACTAACAATTGGATACCACCAAATTGGGGAGAAAAAAAGAAGAAAAAAGAAGAAAAAAAAGGGAAAAAAAAGAAAGTGCATGCAGGAATTTAGCATTTGGTTGACGAATGCAACAATACTCAACGTTACAGATTTGTTCCAGTCATTGAACGCAACTAAGAACACTGTCTTTGCCTATTCCATCCAGGTAACAGAGGAATCCAAGATAAATGACGAATACAATTCTCTAAAGAGAAAGATATTTCCCTAGTCAAAGGATCCTAAATGCTAGTTATAATCTATGTAGAATACAAATCATCATATCATTCACATAACAGTGTGCATTCAATATTCAGATCAGGTATAAATATTTGTAATCCCAGTGCATGAATATATCAAATATATGAAACATCTGGAATCAGTCGAGTCAAGCAGACAAACATTCGTTCGGCGACAAAAAAAAAACCCATCTCTCTTGTTGTTAGTATCAGTTTGGGAAGTGAGTGAAAAGTGACATGAAAACGTGATTGGGATTTGTTATGGGGGGAGGGGTGTGTGACGGCCGCAGGTAGCTTAGCGGTTAAGAATCTCCGAGCCGTCGTTCAAAACATCTGTCATTGCTGCTGCGAACCGCATCACAAGAGCAACGCCAAAGAAGAGACGTGTAAAAGAATTGACATCATTGATACAATTTCAATGTTGTTGCTTTGTGTATCACTAAATTAGCTTGAGATGATTTTACTGCAACACTGCATCCAAGTTGCAAGCCATAGGCGTGTCAAAGAGCTGTCAGTCAAGGTCGAGCTCATGAATAATAAACTCCCCGCCCACAAAGTCGTGTCTTTTCAAACTTCCTGGTAGTTAGCCATGAGATTAAAAGTTATTTTTTCACACCTTTTCAGCATTTCTATCCAAAGCAAATATTATAGGTGATATTTTAGTCACTCAAAAGGCTATTTTACATGGAAATCAGAATGACAGTTCGGGACCTTGGGACCTTTTAAGAAAGTGTGTATGAGGGTATTTGTGTCTAGTTGCTGACACTGCTGTAGCTTCTACCTGCAGCAGAGCTGGGTGCAGCCGTAGAGGCCATACACCCCCACCACACACACCTGTCCCCAGCCAATTTAAATCCGAATAATGGCCCACTAACAAAGACACAACAAGAGCATTTTTAATAACACTTGCTGGTTACATATGGACACGATCATCAATCAACACATTTCCCCAAACCCTCACTATTTCTAACCACCTCCACACTGTGTTTGTCTGCTTTACTGTGTCTCTTACTCTGTCCCCTACACACTTCCTATCAGTCTCTCTCCTCCACTGTTTATTCCTTCCTTTACTGCTATCTAGCTACTTCAACACTTCCTACCAGTCTCTCTCCTCCACTGTTTCTTCCTTCCTTTACTGCTATGTAGCTACTTCAACACTTCCTATCAGTCTCTCTCCTCCACTGTTTATTCCTTCCTTTACTGCTATCTAGCTACTTCAACACTTCCTACCAGTCTCTCTCCTCCACTGTTTCTTCCTTCCTTTACTGCTATCTAGCTACTTCAACACTTCCTACCAGTCTCTCTCCTCCACTGTTTCTTCCTTCCTTTACTGCTATCTAGCTACTTCAACACTTCCTACCAGTCTCTCTCCTCCACTGTTTCTTCCTTCCTTTACTGCTATCTAGCTACTTCAACACTTCCTACCAGTCTCTCTCCTCCACTGTTTCTTCCTTCCTTTACTGCTATCTAGCTACTTCAACACTTCCTACCAGTCTCTCTCCTCCACTGTTTCTTCCTTCCTTTACTGCTATCTAGCTACTTCAACACTTCCTACCAGTCTCTCTCCTCCACTGTTTCTTCCTTCCTTTACTGCTATCTAGCTACTTCAACACTTCCTACCAGTCTCTCTCCTCCACTGTTTCTTCCTTCCTTTACTGCTA
Organism: Oncorhynchus tshawytscha; assembly: GCF_018296145.1. Classification (NCBI taxonomy): domain Eukaryota; kingdom Metazoa; phylum Chordata; class Actinopteri; order Salmoniformes; family Salmonidae; genus Oncorhynchus; species Oncorhynchus tshawytscha. Next base: position 9,606,592 of record NC_056460.1, on the reverse strand, counting down.
TCTAGCTACTTCAACACTTCCTACCAGTCTCTCTCCTCCACTGTTTCTTCCTTCCTTTACTGCTATCTAGCTACTTCAACACTTCCTACCAGTCTCTCTCCTCCACTGTTTCTTCCTTCCTTTACTGCTATCTAGCTACTTCAACACTTCCTACCAGTCTCTCTCCTCCACTGTTTCTTCCTTCCTTTACTGCTATCTAGCTACTTCAACACTTCCTACCAGTCTCTCTCCTCCACTGTTTCTTCCTTCCTTCACTGCTATCTAGCTACTTCAACACTTCCTACCAGTCTTTCTCCTCCACTGTTTCTTCCTTCCTTCACTGCTATCTAGCTACTTCAACACTTCCTACCAGTCTCTCTCCTCCACTGTTTCTTCCTTCCTTTACTGCTATCTAGCTACCTCAACACTTCCTACCAGTCTCTCTCCTCCACTGTTTCTTCCTTCCTTTACTGCTATCTAGCTACTTCAACACTTCCTACCAGTCTCTCTCCTCCACTGTTTCTTCCTTCCTTTACTGCTATCTAGCTACTTCAACACTTCCTACCAGTCTCTCTCCTCCACTGTTTCTTCCTTCCTTTACTGCTATCTAGCTACTTCAACACTTCCTACCAGTCTCTCTCCTCCACTGTTTCTTCCTTCCTTTACTGCTATCTAGCTACTTCAACACTTCATATCAGTCTCTCTCCTCCACTGTTTCTTCCTTCCTTCACTGCTATCTAGCTACTTCAACACATCCTACCAGTCTCTCCTCCACTCTTTCTTGCCACCCCTTGTTCTCCTTTGACTTCTTCCTTCTCCTCCCTCCCCATTCTCTTTCTGTGCTTCCTTTCTTGCTGGCTCAAGCATCTCTTTAGAGCTGTGATGGGGTATAGTGTAACAAAGGAAAAATTATTCCGTGCTCTTTAATGTTATCTCAAGAAGAGAAAACAGAGGCAATAAGAGATGAAAACAGGCGATCGCTCACTCAAGAGGCTTTCAGCAACAACACTCCCCCCAACTACTGCTTTTCGCAACCGATGGTGGAAAAACACACAAAAGGATTTTGCAGACAGTTTTCAACATGCATCTAATGAATGGACAGACAGTAGATTGAATAGAAAAAGGCCAACAGAGAGAACGTGTGTGTGTGCGCCAGCGCGTCTTACCACATGGCGTGCATGTACGTAGGTGGCAGGCGCGGACTGCTGACAGGGGTGCAGTTGTATGACCTCATTATCCTCTCGGCCAACAGGAAGTTGCGGAATAAACTGGCCACCAACAGGTCCTGACGAAAGAGCTTCTGGAACAGATCTAGAGAGAGAGAGAAAAAGGATGAGTAAGAGAAGAGAAGATTTTCAAATTTTGCACAAATAAAAAAAACACTTAAATATCACATTTACATAAGTATTCAGACCCTTTACTCAGTACTTGGTTGAATCATTTTTGGCAGAGATTACAGTCTCAAGTCTTCCATTCTTCTCTGCTGATCCTCTCAAGCTCTGTCAGGTTGCTGCACAGCTATTTTCAGGTCTCTCCAGAGATGTCCGGTTGGGTTCAAGTCCAGACTCTGGCTGGGACACTCAAGGACATTCAGAGACTTGTCCCCGAAGCCTCTCCTGCATTGACTTGGCTGTGTGCTTAGGGTCATTGCCCTGTTGGAAGGTGACCCTTTGCCCCAGTCTGAGGTCCTGAGCACTCGAGACGGTTTTCATCAAGGATCTCGCTGTACTTTGCTCCGTTCATCTTTCCCTCGATCCTGACTAGTCTCCCAGTCCCTGCCGCTCAACAACATCCCCACAGCATGATGCTGCACCCACCATGCTTCACCGTAGGGATGGTGCCAGGTTTCCTCCAGAAGTGACGCTTGGCATTCAGGCCAAAGAGTTCAATCTGGGTTCTCATGGTCAGAGTCCTTTAGATGCCTTTTACTGGGGAGTGGCTTCCGTCTGGCCACTCTACCATAAAGGCCTGATTGGTGGAGTGCTCCAGAGGCTGATTAATGAATTGCAGTGCCGTATGGCTTCTGGGGCTTATCAGCCCATCACCACTGTTGTCCTTCTGGAAGGTTCTCCCATCTCCACAGAGGAACTCTGGAGCTCTGTCAGAGTGACCATCGAGTTCTTGGTCACCTCCCTGACATAGGCCATTCTACCCCGATTGCCCGGTCGGCCAGCTCTAGAAAGAGTCTTGGTGGTTCCAAACTTCTTCCATTTAAGAATGGAGGCCACTGGGTTCTTGGGGAACTTCAATCCTGCAGACATTTTTTGGTACCCTTCCCCAGATCTGTGCATCGACACAATCCTGTCTCGGAGCTCTACAGACAATTCCTTCAACCTCATTGCTCGGTTTTTGCTCTGACATGCGCTAGCATCTGTGGGACTTTATATAGACAGGTGTGTGCCTTTGCAAAATCATGTCAAATCAATTGAATTTACTACAGGTGGACTCCAATCAAGTTGTAGAAACATCAAGGATGACCAATGGAAACAGGATGCACCTGAGCTCAATTTCGAGACGCATAAGCAAATTGTCTGAATACTTATGTAAATAGGGTATCTATTTGTTTACTTTTTATAAATCTGCAACAATTGTTAAAAACCTGTTTCTGTTTGGTCATTATGGGGTATTGTGTGTAGATTGATGATAAAACAATGATTTGATCCATTTTAGAATAAGGCTGTAACATAACATGTGGAAAAGTCCATGGATCAATACTTTCCGAATGTACTGTAGGTGTGTGTGCATTGCGTGTGTATGTATTGAATGTGGACAGACAGGCAGAGTGCCGTAGCAGCTCCAGATAGATCAAGGCAGGGGGCGGTAGTGACATTTTCAACTCTTATTATTAATTCATGCATTATCTCATTTAGTTTAATGGGGCCAGGTTGCTCCAGTGTTAATCCCCAACTAATGATAATAATTGGTGTGTGTGGGTGTGTGAGAGAGAGAGTGAGTCTGTCTGTGTATAAGTGTTTTGATTGCGGTGTGATTCGAGTGCGTGTTCGCGTGTGACAGAGTGAGTGTGTGAGTATGTCCGTGTGAGAGTGTTTTGTGTGGTGAGGTGTGTGTGTGTGTGTGTGTGTGTGTGTGTGTGTGTGTGTGTGTGGTGGATTAGGTGTGCCGTGCCTTCATGAAGGAGATTCTCTGTGATGTAGGCTGATTAATGAATTGCAGTGCCGTATGGCTTCTGGGGCTTATCAGCCCATCACCACTGTTCTTCTCTCACATCACGACTCACATGAGTGTGAGTGAGTGAGAGATACTTTCTACTTGTCTGGGAAACCTAGGTAGACACAGGGGTATGAGTGTGTGTGCTTGCATATACTCTCCCAAGCGCATGTGTGTGTGTGTACCTCTGGGCAGCACGTTCCAGGCGATAGTGTCAGTGATAGCAGTGAAGATCCAGTTGAGCTCTCCCAGAGGGGTGCGTCTGTCATTCAGTCTCCCAGGTATCCTACACAACACCATAGGTTAGTCAGTAACATTAAGATAGAGGTAACTGCCAAAATAAAGGAAACACCAACATAAAGTGTCTTAATGGGGGGGGCACCACGAGTCAGAACAGCTTCAATGCAACTTGGTATAGATTCCACAAGTGTCTGGAACTCTGTTGGAGGAATGCGACCATGGATATAAAGCATTGTTCTATATATATATGGATGCAACACGATTCTTCCGTGAGAAAAAATAATTTGGTGTTTTGTTGACGGTGGTGGAAAATGCTGTCTTAGGCGCCGCTCAAGAATCTCCCATAAGTGTTCAACTGGGTTGAGTTCTGGTGACTGAGACTGCCATGGCATCATACATCGTTTTCATGCTCATCAAACCATTCAGTGAACACTCGTGCCCTGCGGAAGGGGGCATTGTCATCCTATGGAGGTATAGCCATGGTAACCAAAATAATGGACTGAATAATGGTCTGCCCAGCATTTTTATACATTTGTAAATGACTTAAGTCAGGAACCAAACCTGTGTGGAAGCATTTACTCAAGCGTTTCCATTATTTTGGCAGACACCTGTATATTCCATATAAAATACACTGAGTGGACAAAACATTAAGAACACCTTTCTACTATTGAGTTGCACCCCCTTTGCCCTCAGAACCTCCTCAATTCGTCGGGACATGGACTCTACAAGGTGTCGAAAGCGTTCCGCAGGGATGCTGGCCCATGTTGACTCCAAAGCTTCTCACAGTTGTGTCAAGTTGGCTGGATGTCCTTTGGGTGGTGGACCATTCTTGATACACACAGGAAAAACTGTTGAGCGTGAAAACCCCAGCAGCGTTGCAGTTCTTGACAAACTGGTGCACCTGGCACCTACAACCATACCCCGTTCAAAGGCACTTAAACATTTTATCTTGCCCATTCACACTCCGAATGGCACAGACACACACAATCCATGTTTCAATTGTGTCGAGGCTTAAAAATAATTTTTTAATTGGTCTCTTCCTTGATCGACACTGATTGAAGTGGATTTAACAAGTGACATGAATAAGGGATCATAGCTTTTACCTGGATTCACCTGGTCAGTCTATGTCATGGAAGGAGCAGGTGTTCCTAATATTTTGTTCACTCATTGTATTTCAGTGTTCTATATCTAATACATCCATTTCATCAGTCTAATTAACATATAGAGCTATTCATTTCAGTGGCATCAAACTACAATAACACTTTAAAACTGTCATTAGACTTGATGGGAAAGCACCGCAGATTATATGCACATATAAAGCACTAAAATACTGCACTATATCGTAGCGTTAAGCAATTATTTTTCATTTTTTAAACAACTAACGTCCGTTCTACGATTTGATATCCATATGGTTGTGTTTTCTTTTCTTCCTGAGCTCGATGTGCAGTTTGTAGAGATGAATCACCAAGTCTGAACTGTGTGATGTTGTAGGGAGTTGGTTTCCAACAGGCCAATCTTTTATACTGAACAAAAAATAGTTGTAGCGATGAGACAAGATAGTAGCAACTAAACAATTGGATACCACGAAATTGGGGAGAAAAAGGGGGTCAAATTAAATCAAATGTATAAATAGGCAGATTTCACATAACTGGGACTACAGATGCTGTTGGTCACAGATACCTTAAAAAAAATAGGGGCGTGGCATCAGAAAACCAGTCAGTATCTGGTGAGACCACCATTTGCCTCATGCAGCACAACATCACCTTTTCATAGAGTTGATCAGGCTGTTGATTGTGGCCTGCGGAATAAAGTCCCAATACTTGCCACATGGTGCTGTGCATTATCATGCTGAAACATGGTGATCGCTGCGGATGAATGGCACGACAATGGGCCTCAGGATCTCGTCACGGTATGTGTGCATTCAAATGACCATCGATGAAATTAAATTGTGTTCATTGTCTGTAGCTTAGGCCCATACCATAACCCCACCACCATGGGGCACTCTGATCACAACATTGACATCAGCAAGCCACTTGCCCACACAACGCCATACACGTGATCTGCTGTTGTGAGGCCAGTTGGACATACTGCCAAATTCTCTAAAAACGACTTTGGAGGCAGCTTAGAGAAATGTACATTACATTTTCTGGCAACAGCTCTGGTGGACATTCCTGCAGTCAGCATGCCAATTGCACACCTCAAAACTTGACACATCTGTGGCATTGTGTTGTGACACTAAACTGCACATTTTAGTGGGCTTTTGTCTCCAGTACAAGGTGCACCTGCGTAATGATCATGCCGTTTAAATCGGCTTCTTGATTATGCCACACCCATCACATGGACGGATTATCTTGGCAAAGGAGAAATGCTCACTAACAGGGATGTAAACAAAATTGAGCACAAATTTAGAGAAGTAAGCTTTTTGTGCGTATGGAACACGTCTGGGATCTTTTATTTCAGCTCATGAAACATGGGACCAACACTTTACATGTCGCGTTGATATTTTTATTCAGTGTGCATAGTTTAGCACAGAAGACGTGGTAATTAACTACAATGACCATAATCCATTAACGCGCTTGCTTCAACTTGTGTGGTCTGTGCGGAGCAGGACAGGGAGACTGGCGCCTTACTCAGACCGACAGCGTCATTGCGTTTTGCTCCACCAGACGCATATTCATTTCTAATAGAATGCTGTGTTTGGCTTGTTTGGCTTGCAGCATTGTGTTGCAGAGGTAGTTCCAGTGCGCATCAAACTGCATGTAACGACTTGACAGAAACAGTAGCAGAAGGTGAATGTTGTACTGTTGTTGCACACATCTGGTAAACATGTTGGGTTGTAAGGAAAGATGTTTTGACTGCTAGGACGTTGACGGTCTTGATCGAGGCGTGGTCGAGAGGGATCGAAGGCAGTTGCTTCGCGAGCCTGAAAATACATGATTGATTGATAGTTGTTATTCAGCCTTATTTACTTTGAAGAACTACTAAAAAATGTATTTTTGTCAGACAGCATAGGCAGCAGCTTTATAGAGATGAGACGACTTGGAATGAAATAAAGTTAAATAAATCTAATTTTGTTAAAGTAAAGTGAAAAAACAGTTAATAAGTGATAAACAGTAATGGGCAGTCACCATGGGACTTGTTCATTGTTGTATTATGTGAAACAGCATTCAACCCGGAATTTCATGTCTAAATAAATAAATACATTGAAACCAAAAACCGTGATTATTTTTTAACAATCGAAACGACCTCAAAGTTCTAATCGCTATAGCCTTACTTCATAGAGAATAGGGTGCAATTTGGGACTCTCCCTCAGACATACACCATCTTCCTCTGAATCAAAGTCCTCCACAAAGACCTAATAGGAAACCTCTCCTTTAGCACTAGCCTATCCTGTCTCGGATCACTCAGTATTCCAAACCTGAGATTGCCATGGAAATGAGCGTGGGGATTGCTTGTCCCAGACGGGAGCGGTATCCGCGGCGCCCGGCACCATGGTAATCAACACGGCGACACAGGAAAATCACCTCAGCCCCTCTCCCAGCTCCCTGTCGTATAATGAGCAGTCAGTGAGGCTAGAAGTGGAGGGAGAGGAGGCTAAGACTAAAGGCTACTGAACCAGAGAGAGAGCACGAGAGAGAGAGAGCACGAGAGAGAGAGAGCACGAGAGAGAGAGAGAGCGCGAGAGTTAATTTTTATTGTTTATTTCACTTGTATATGATCTACCTCACGTGCTTTGGCAATGTAAACATATGTTTCCCATGCCAATAAAGCCCCTTGAATTGAATTGAATTGAGGGAGAGAGAGAGAGAGAGAGAGAGAGAGAGAGAGAGAGCACGAGAGAGAGAAGGCTAAAGATTAGCTAGCAGAGAGTGTAGTACTGAACTAAAGGGAGAGAGACTAATGGCTAATGGACTGGAAGGAGAGAGGGAGAAAGGAGCGAGGGGGTTAACACTAGAACGACTGTAGGACAACGGCCACTGACGTTTGATTTTGAAAATACATTTGAGGGGGGAAAAAATCAGCACACAATAAAAGTTGTCCTGTTCCTTCCAACTTTTCCTAAATATTTGTATTTTACACTGCCTCATTAGCTCATTTGTCAGAATTTGAAATCACAAACAGAAAAATACTTAGAGCCTTTTTTCCTGTTTGTTTCCACCACTCTTCCCAACTTAACCCGTCAAGACAGGATGTTGGTACCCAGCCAGGTGCTAATGCAACTCTCTCCCCACTGAATGAAAGACAAATGGGGGATAACCCTGCACCTTACTTCACAATTGAATTCAAATGAGGCCTAACTAATGATAAGGAGGGTGAAGAGGTTGATTTAGTTTAGAAAGACAATAGTGGGATGAAGAGTGTGTGTTATGCCCATTTATCAGCAGCAAATCATTTGACCGCACGCCTTGGGGGTTGATACCTTTCTCTTTTAAGTTGTACTTTGTCAAAATAGGCTGTTGTGGGACTGTTTTATTTACTATAACTCTATTACTAATCACATTTCCTGTAATGGAGACTGAAACAAGCTGGTAGGCCTTTAGAATAATGTAAAACATATCCTGGACTCTGTCCGGCGAAGCAAACGATGCCAGCCCACTGAATGAATGACAAACGGAAGGAATGGGCAATAATTGTGCGAGTTACTTCACAATCAAATTTAAAATGAGGCCTAACTGAATGACGAGGGTGAAGAGGTTGAATTCATTTTGAACGATAGTGGAATGATTCTGTGTACTGAGTGTGTGTTGTGCCTATCAGCGTTGGCGGTCATGTTAATCATTGGACCGCACGCCTTGATTACCATTCTCTGTTACGTTCTACTTTGTAAAAAGAAGCAGCCACAGGATTATCATTTAGTGTAACTATTACTAGTTGAATGTGTTGGAAGGGAAACAGAAAACATTCTGTGTGATGCAGTCGGCCTTCAGAACAATGCAAAACAGATCCTTACGATGCCAGTCGGCCTTCAGAACAATGCAAAACAGATCCTTACGATGCCAGTCGGCCTTCAGAACAATGCAAAACAGATCCTTACGATGCCAGTCGGCCTTCAGAACAATGCAAAACAGATCCTTACGATGCCAGTCGGCCTTCAGAACAATGCAAAACAGATCCTTACGATGCCAGTCGGCCTTCAGAACAATGCAAAACAGATCCTTACGATGCCAGTCGGCCTTCAGAACAATGCAAAACAGATCCTTGTGATGCAGTCGGCTTTCAGAACAATGCAAAACAGATCCTTACGATGCCAGTCGGCCTTCAGAACAATGCAAAACAGATCCTTACGATGCCAGTCGGCCCTTCAGAACAATGCAAAACAGATCCTTACGATGCCAGTCGGCCTTCAGAACAATGCAAAACAGATCCCGATGCCAGTCGGCCTTCAGAACAATGCAAAACAGATCCTTACGATGCCAGTCGGCCTTCAGAACAATGCAAAACAGATCCTTGTGATGCCAGTCGGCCTTCAGAACAATGCAAAACAGATCCTTACGATGCCAGTCGGCCTTCAGAACAATGCAAAACAGATCCTTGCGATGCCAGTCGGCCTTCAGAACAATGTAAAACAGATCCTTGCGATGCCAGTCGGCCTGCAGATCCGGCCCATGGAAACCACACCTAAACTACACCCAAACTAATTGCACACAGATTAAGAGAGTTAGACTACAGACAAGATTAAATTGACAATAATCCGATGAGTGACAATATCAGTTGTCAAACTGTACGTGCATTTACAGACGCAGGGAAAGGAGGATCACTTCATCATATCCTCCTTCAGAGTCACATGCGGGTAAAACATTTTCATTTCTAAATAGTATCAGAAAGAGCATATTCTGCAGTTTCTCTTACACTTACCGTGGTCAAATAACTCGCTATTCAAGAGGTGCAGCTCTATTTCCAAAATGTCACTTTTCCCAAGAACATCCCTGCTGTCCATGAATTCAGCACATGACCACTCACGCGGCAGCATTGCTCTGCCTACTACGCAAAAACCAGTAGCATAATACAGTTCAAATATGCTATTCTGTCGTCAATGGATGAATGGGCAATAGAAACCAGGTATAAACTGATAATGGTGACTTCAATGAACTGGTTGATGAGGGTGATTGAATTTAATTGATCTGAATGATGAGGGTGAAGAGGATGATTGAATTTAGAACTATATTATAACTTTGATGACGAATTGTGGGCAGTCTATTTTATTATGAAAGGCTGTAAACGGTTATATCATTTCCCCTCGGTGACAGTCAAATTAGAGAGAGTACAACACACAGCGTGTAGTTCACAATGGACGACACGGTTTGGGTTGAAAAGAGGGAGGAGTTTGTGACATGCAGATGTTGCAGCACATCAGAGATGGTACTGTTGCTCATGTGCATAGAAAAGGAAACAGTAGGTGGGACATGTCTATGGCTGAACTCTAAACATTTATTGAACTCTTGTATGTCCGCGGGGCGTATGGCGGAAAGAGCATGATGTGGAGTCCTTTTGGTCTGATAGGTACAGGGGAGACTTTTACAAACTGAAGCCAGGCCCATGAAAACTGTGCAGTGCAACCGATTTGTTTGTGGGGCTTGCTCACACAAAGCCCCAAAGCTGTGCGCTGACTGTGGACCCAAAGCATTAAAAAAAAAAGGGGGGAAGAGATGTGTCTGATATAAAAACAGTCATTTGTTGATTGTATCCTGTCATGAATATACACTGCTCAAAAAAATAAAGGGAACACTTAAACAACACAATGTAACTCCAAGTCAATCACACTTCTGTGAAATCAAACTGTCCACTTACGAAGCAACACTGATTGACAATAAATTTCACATGCTGTTGTGCAAATGGAATAGACAACAGGTGGAAATTATAGGCAATTAGCAAGACACCCCCAATAAAGGAGTGGTTCTGCAGGTGGTGACCACAGACCACAGACCACTTCTCAGTTCCTATGCTTCCTGGCTGATGTTTTGGTGACTTTTGAATGTTGGCGGTGCTTTCACTCTAGTGGTAGCATGAGATGGAGTCTACAACCCACACAAGTGGCTCAGGTAGTGCAGCTCATCCAGGATGACACATCAATGCGAGCTGTGGCAAGAAGGTTTGCTGTGTCTGTCAACATAGTGTCCAGAGCATGGAGGCGCTACCAGGAGACAGGCCAATACATCAGGAGACGTGGAGGAGCCCTGCAAAATTACATCCAGCAGGCCACAAATGTGCATGTGTCTACTCAAACGGTCAGAAACAGACTCCATGAGGGTGGTATGAGGGCCCGACGTCCACAGGTGGGGGTTGTGCTTACAGCCCAACACTGTGCAGGAAGTTTGGCATTTGCCAGAGAACACCAAGATTGGCAAATTCGCCACTGGCGCCCTGTGCTCTTCACAGATGAAAGCAGGTTCACACTGAGCAAGTGACAGAGTCTGGAGACTCAGGTGGAGAACGTTCTGCTGCCTGCAACATCCTCCAGCATGACCGGTTTGGCGGTGGATCAGTCATGGTGTAGGGTGGCATTTCTTTGGGGGGCCGCACAGCCCTCCATGTGCTCGCCAGAGGTAGCCTGACTGCTATTAGGTACCGAGATGAGATCCTCAGACCCCTTGTGAGACCATATGCTGGTGCGGTTGGCCCTGGGTTCCTCCTAATGCAAGACAATGCTAGACCTCATGTGGCTGGAGTGTGTCAGCAGTTCCTGCAAGAGGAAGGCATTGATGCTATGGACTGGCCCGCCCGTTCCCCAGACCTGAATCCAATTGAGCACATCTGGGACATCATGTCTCGCTCCATCCACCAACGCCACGTTGCACCACAGACTGTCCAGGAGTTGGCGGATGCTTTAGTCCAGGTCTGGGAGGAGATCCCTCAGGAGACCATCCTCCACCTCATCAGGAGCATGCCCAGGCGTTGTAGGGAGGTCATACAGGCACGTGGAGGCCACACACACTACTGAGCCTCATTTTGACTTGTTTTAAGGACATTACATCAAAGTTGGATCAGTCTGTAGTGTGGTTTTCCACTTTAATTTTGAGTGTCACTCCAAATCCAGACCTCCATGGGTTGATAAATTTGATTTCCATTGATAATTTGTGTGATTTTTGTTGTCAGCACATTCAACTATGTAAAGAAAAAAGTATTTAATAAGAATATTTCATTAATTCAGATCTAGCATGTGTTATTTTAGTGTTCCCTTTATTTTTTTGAGCAGTGTATATTCCCACAGATATTTATTTATGCAATTCGTCCTTTACAATTGTTCATGCGCTGGTGACTTTGTTTAGGAATACAGCAAAAGAGGATGCCCGGCAACGTTCTCTAGCGGGTACTGATAGGCTGAAAGGCCAGGCGGTTCTACCAATACAAACTTTGCCAGTTATCTAGATTAGAATCCATCTTCCCCTTGTGCCCTAAATAATAGCCTACACTAGTCAGTCCCCTGATGGCACAAGTCGGTCGGAACTTGGTCCTCAGATGGGACTTCCCGTTGATGCCAAATAAGGAGTTTCCTCTTGGGTCCCCACATTGATCTCCTGCTCAGTCACACTAGTTAGTCCCCTGATGGCACTAGTCGGTCAGAACTTGGTCCTCAGATGGGACTTCCTGTTGATGCCAAATAAGGAGCTCCCCCTTGGGTCACCGCATTGATCTCCTGCTCTGTCCGTCCGTGTGCGTGTCGACAGGTAGCCTAGCGGATAAGAGCATTGGACCAGGAACCGAAAAGATGCTGCTTCGAAACCCTGAGCCGACTAGGTGAAAAATGCATCAATTTGCCCTTGAGCAAGTCACCTTAACCCTAAAACGCTCTGGATAAGAGCGTCTGCTAAATGAACAAGTGTAAAACAATGTACAGCATGTGGTGTGTGTGGTCTAATGATGACTCCTGACAGCCCCAGTGTGTATAGTGTAGATCAATAGAGGCCTGGCTGTGTTGATGGTGATGTGTTGACTGGGCCGCCGGCCCCCCATGACGCTTTATGACCCCCTCAGTGGAGTACAAGGAGGAAGGGGGAAATAGACTGAGTGGAACGAATGGCTTACCCCATATCCTGACACACACACACACACTAAAGAAAGCTCACACACACAGTGCCCAGAGAGGACGCTGAGGAGCTGCACTGAACCAACAAGGCATCGCTCATGTGAAAGAGCAGTGTGTCAGAGCATCAAAGAGAGACCATTTCTCTTTCCTATTCAGACCTGCTAAACCCCACAAGAGCTCACCCACTGCCCCCATTCATCTGGCCTAACACACATGCGCAGTCAGTACTGACAACACACACTCACTCACTCTGCTAAATGCATTAGAACGGAGGAAAAGGAAGACCACATGGTTCTGCCATAACCTGGACTCCGAGAGACTGGGGGCGACATGTGGTGAGCAGCGACATGTGAAGACATGTTTTCTCAGGGTTCCTGCTTGAGGTAAACAATTGATTGTCAATAATTCCGTAAAACCTACCCTACCAGTATTATTTACTAACACATTTCCAAAGCTTGTTTGGCTAGAGGAGAGACCTGTGAAGGACAAACGATACAACCTACAACATCCCATTACCGTTTAGATGAACGGCTGGTGGCCCTGTGGAGTAAAAGCACTGAGTACTGGGTGTTCCTGCCAACAGTGATTGGCAACATCGTGAAGCACCAAAGAGGAAACATTTAGCATCCCGGATGGGACAACCTGTGTACCAGAAAAGTAGAGGTCAATTGGTTTTTCTCTTTGTTCAAGGGGACACAGAGGTAAGGAAGGAATTAATGGATATCCTGGTCAAAGTATAACATCCATTTCCAACCCTAATTGTTACCTGTCATAGCAGCTACAGCATAGATGTTTTCCATTTTCACTCATTTGAATCGACTTGTTACTATTGTTTTCCTAAAGGTAGAGTGTGCCAGTGTCACTGCTGAGTTCCCAAGTCTCTCAGGTGACTAAGTCACGTCAAATAACGACACATAAGCCAAGTGACTAGGCATGATGAGAACAGCCCTGCCCTACTTAGAGACCCCTAAAGAGACCCAGCAGGGGGCTAGACGAGCACCCGGTGTTTCCTGAAAAGAAAGGATCATCCCTGATCAGGAGGCAGCTTGGCTGTTGTAGGAGTGAAGTCAAAAGATGGGAAACAAACAACAAACATTACATTGCATCTGAGTGAAGTATTAGTCACGATAACTGACATGGTTTAGAATCGTGACTCAATCTCTTATCTAAGATCCTTTTGCAATAAGTGTGTATATAGGGTGTGTGTGTGTGTGTGTGTGTGTGTGTGTGTGTGTGTGTGTGTGTGTGTGTGTGTGTGTGTGTGTGTGTGTGTAGGAGGGAGAGGAGAAGTAAATAATTATTAGTTGGTTTAAGTTCTTTGCAGTGACTTAGGCTTAAGTAATGGGGGTCGGCTGTTGATATGTAACATTTTGGCCTTCTGAGCAGAAAGTGTGTGTGTGTGTGTGTGTGTGTGTGTGTGTCCATTATGGCCGGTTAACACTGAACACATGGAGGTAGTCATGGCCATGTGCTGACTGAGTCACAAACTCAGCTGGGAGGTAAATGTCACCATGTCCTGGGGCCCAGCACTGAAACACACACTGACACAGCTCAGCCTTCGGGAAGCTAATGCTTCAGCAACGCTCCTTATTAGAGCTGTCTAAAACCCCGGTCCTGGAGAACCACACAGGGTGTGTTCAGGGTTCTGATCCAACTCCGCACTAATACACCTGGGGCCTGTTCAGGGGGATGCAACGTTACAGCGTTCAGATATCACTTTTTGGTTTGTTTTTTGAGTGACCAGTAAACATTTTAGAGACTGCCACCAAAACCAGCCGTGTTTAAAGTTCCAGACAGAGGTAAATGAGAAGGTCCTTTAAACGAGTGTTGTGACAAGGTGTGAACTCTGCTATGGACCCAACAGAACAGGCCCGTCAGAAGACAGAGCAACCGGTCTAAAACAATCTGTCTCTCTGAAAGGGGTGTTTTTGCCATTGCAGCACATTGGCAACCACACATGGTATGGTGTTGGGTGATTCTTAAGAGAGGAACGGCTACAGGCTATGATGAATTAGCGCTTCTGTTGCTCTGCACTGGACTCCAGTACCTTTTGGGGGTGAAGTCCGATTTTGAACTAGTTCACCACTTAAAACATCTGCAAAGCTCTGAAATACCACTCGCATTGATTTCTTTTTGGTCTGCATCTGGGTCAGACGCACGTCGTCACTTAGAAAATACACACTCGGAAGGGAAGCCTTTCCCAGCACGGACTGATTACACTGGGTCGGATGGTGTCCAACTCTGAACGAGGTGATACTGAACGAGTACACTACGGAATACACTACACATTCACTTGAGACGAGGACTCCAAAAACATACTCAAACTCAAAAAGCTCTCAAACGCGACCTGCATTTTGATTTCTTCAGGGTCTGCATCTGGGTCAAGTCGGAATGCCGACAGAGCTACCTTCCTAGTGTTTTAGAGGGGAGCGTTTTCCCAGCACGACCTCAATCTCCGACACAAACCTACGATAAGACTGACGCTCGTATGAGCCTCCTGACGTGCCTTTAGATGTGTTCTCGCCGCAGCCCTCGCTCCAGTCCAGTGAGACATGTAAGGAGGGAGAGGTGTCAAAGCTGTCAAAACCGGCCCATGATGTACTGATATGGTGAATAAAAGGAGAGAGAGCGAGAGAGGAGAGAGAGCGAGAGAAGCAAAGTAAGAGAGATCTCTGATTGTTAGTTGAAAGGCTCTCTCTCTGGTTATTTCTCAACCAGCTTTTAACCTCCACAGGGGCATCTCCACACGTCAGAGAGAGTGAGCGAGAAGGAAGAGGAGAAAAGAGAGAGAGAGCTACAGAGAAGGTGGGAAGAGAGCGAGAGAGTTAGACATGATGCCAAAGGGAGGGAGAGAGAGAGAGAGCAGAAGAGGAGAAAAGAGCGAGAGAGCTACAGAGAAGTTGGGAAGAGAGCGAGAGAGTTAGACATGATGCCAAAGGGAGAGAGAGAGAGAGAGCCATACAGTGAACAAGAGAGAAGGAAGGGAGTACCTTATCCACCTGACGAGAGAGAAACACTTCTTGTATCCTCTCCTTCAAAACAGGGGATTGTTTGAAAGAGGAACGGGCTGCGGTTCACCTGAGGTGCCTGAGTTATGGGGCACAGGAGAGGCAACTCTGGAGTTTGGAGCCAATCCTAAACACACTTCCAGTGTTGGAGAGGTGTAGACTAGGCAGAGAGAGGAGGGAAACGTGACTATCTGGCGAGGGGCAGAGAGAGGAGTGAAACGTGACTGTCAGCATCACACTGGGAAAAGAGTTCTACTAGATGAACTGTGAGCCCCTAACACACACACACACACACACACACGTTCAGTGAGTCTGCACCATGACACCCTCAGCCTCTACTAGCCCTAAGCCAAACACACTAATTAACCTCTAGAGGAGGACTAGATTGTGTGTGTGTGTCCATTCTGGCCTGGTTAACACTGAGCACACCGAGGGAATCATGGCCATGTGCTGACTGAGTCACACAATTAGCTGCAGGGAAAGTCATGCTCGCGTTTACACGCCAGCATGTGTGTTTGGAGGGAAAGCGAGAACGTGCGCCTGAGTCAGACAAAGACTCGCCAAATCTGAAGTAGTGAAAAGTTTGTCTCGCCGGCTCTTGTTTAACTGTTATGTCGGCGTGTGAACGTCCGCTCTCTGTATAGTTGGGATAGAGAAAGAGCTCCAGGTGCTGCAAGTTGCCTTCGATGTTCTCAAAACGAGTGGAATTGCATCCGTACGTCCTTTTATCTGGCACATTTGTATCACTCACAACAAGAATATACTCAAATCCATCCATTAAAATAAATAAAAAAACAGATCTTTACAAAAGAAAAAGTGCTTTAAAAAATTGGTCCAAACTACACTACTCGCTGAAAGAACAAAAGAAGAATAGCAATATAAAGTAAAGGAAGCAGAAATGAAAGCGGGAGAGTTGCCACAGCGGTACTTACTTCTCAATGAGGTCCAATGTCACTCCTGGTACCAGCTTGGCACTTTTCTGCATGCAAAACCTGGGGGCACAAACAGAGATCCAGTCCAATCAGGGCAGCAAGAAAGCAAACAAAAGTGCTATATAAAAAAAAAAATGCTTCAGGTCTTAATTCATCTGTAAAGCGCTGAACATTTGCATGGAAGCATTGCCGTGTCAACCACAAACGTTTTTGTTTTCACAGTGAAAAGAAGTTTGATAGCACAGAAACAACAAGTAACTTTCAATTGCATAGCATAAGGTCTTTGAACTAGAGGTTTAGGTGAGGGTCAGGTCACAAAGGGATACATGCAGGGTATATCCAGGTCTATTTAGACTAGAGGTCGACCGATTAATCAGAATGGCCGATTTCAAGTTTTCAGAACAATCGGAAATCAGTATTTTTGGACAATCTTTATTTAACTAGGCAAGTCAGTTAAGAACACATTCTTATTTTCAATGACGGCCTAGGAACGGTGGGTTAACTGCCTCGTTCGGGGGCAGAACGACAGATTTTCACCTCGTCAGCTCGGGGGATTCAATCTTGCAACCTTAGTTAACTAGTCCAACGCTCTAACCACCTGATTACATTGCACTCCACGAGGAGCCTACCTGTTACGCGAATGCAGTAAGCCAAGGTAAGTTGCTAGCTAGCATTAAACTTATCTTATAAAAAACAATCAATCATAATCACTAGTTAACTACACATGGTTGATATTACTAGTTTATCTAGCTTGTCCTGCGTTGCATATAATCGATGCGGTGCGTATTTGTGAAAAAGGACTGTCGTTGCTCCAATGTGTACCTAACCATAAACATCAATGCCTTTCTTAAAATCAATTCACAGTAGTATATATTTTTAAACCTGCATATTTAGCTAAAAGAAATCCAGGTTAGCAGGCAATATTAACCAGGTGAAATTGTGTCACTTCTCTTGCGTTCATTGCACGCAGAGTCAGTGTATATGCAACAGTTTGGGCCGCCTAATTTGCCAGAATTTTACGTAATTATGACATAACATTGAAGGTTGTGCAATGTAACAGGAATATTTAGAATAATGGATGCCACCCATTAGATAAAATACAGAACGGTTCTGTATTTCACTGAAAGAATAAACGTCTTGTTTTCGAGATGATACTTTCCAGATTCAACCATATTAATGACCTAAGGCTCGTATTTCTGTGTGTTATGTTATAATTAAGTCTATGATTTGATAGAGCAGTCTGACTGAGCGGTGGTAGGCACCAGTGTAACAGTATAGCTTTAGACCGTCCCCTCGCCCATACCCGGGTGCGAACCAGGGACCCTCTGCACACATCAACAACAGTCACCCCTCGAAGCATCGTTACCCATCGCTCCACAAAAGCTGCGGCCCTTGCAGAGCAAGGGGAACCACTACTTCAAGGTCTCAGAGCAAGTGACGTCACCGATTGAAACGCTATTTAGAGCGCACCGCTAACTAAGCTAGCCGTTTCACATCCGTTACACCAGCAGGCTCGTAAGCATTCATTCAAACGGCACTTTCGTGCGTTTTGCCAGTAGCCCGTCGCTGTGCTTCAAGCATTGTGCTGTTCATGACTTCAAGCCTATCAACTCCCGGGATTTGGCAGGTGTGACCGAAGTGAAATGGCTAGCTAGTTAGCGAGGTGCGCTAACAGCGTTTCAAACATCACTCGCTCTGAGACTTGGAGTGGTTGTTCCCCTTGCTCTGCATGGGTAACGCTGCTTCGATGGTGGCTGTTGTCGATGTGTTGCTGGTTCGAGCCCAGGGAGGAGCGAGGAGAGGGACGGAAGCTATACTGTTACACTGGCAATACTAAAGTGCCTATAAGAACATCCAATAGTCAAAGGTTAATGAAATACAAATGGTATAGAGGGAGAAAGTCCTATAATTCCTATAATAACTACAACCTAAAACTTCTTACCTGGGAATATTGAACACTCATGTTAAAAGGAACCACCAGCTTTCATGTGTTCTCATGTTCTGAGCAAGGAACTGAAACGTTAGCTTACTTACGTAGCACATATTGCACTTTTACTTTCTTCTCCAACACTTTGTTTTTGCATTATTTAAACCAAATTGAACATGTTTCATTATTTATTTGAGGCTAAATTGATTTTATTGATGTATTATATTAAGTTAAAATAAGTGTTCATTCAGTATTGTTGTAATTGTCATTATTACAACAAAAAAAAAATCATAATCGGTCGACCTCTAATTTAGACCGCACTGTGACTCCCACAGTGAAGAGGGTATCATCGTGCTTGGACCGGCCCGGCTGGTAGCAGGTCCAGTGGGTTCACAGCAGGGTGATGTTTGAAAGGTAGAGGAGAGGAGAGGCACTATATAGCACTGCTGAGGCAGCAAATATAGCAGCTGGGTTGGGATCGCAGATGGGGCTTAGTCACTATTATCAAGGGGAACACAGGTGTGTGTCTGAGGTCGGGATTGTGTGTGTGTGTGTGTGTGTGTGTGTGTGTGTTTGTTGTGTGAGTGTGCACTCATGCGCGCGTTACACAAATCCAACGTTTGAATTATGCAGAAACCTCGCCACCAGCTGTCCAGCCTACGTGTTCTCATCTGGACATTCAAGCACGTACACAGACCAGGGTCAAACTAACACCGTGTAACAGCTCCCCACAACAAACCTCAGGTGGCCATTACATTCAGATGGTGAGCTCGCTACACAGGTCTCCCACTGTGTGTGTTGTGGTCATGAACTTTTAGGACAGAGGTCAAAGAGGCACACGAGAGTCTCCTCAAATAGGACATGGAACATGAATCGAGACAAGGCCATATAGACAGAATGAGAGACAGAGATGGAGCGAGAGAAGGGACTTCTCGCCTGAAGTGTTCCCAAAGCACACATGAGGAGATGAGACTTTGATCCACAGCCATAACAAACAGAGAAGAGATGGAGAAGGGTGTCAGAGGACATACTGTACTAGAGAGAAGTGTGGAGTGGTACTAGGGGTCCGTGTGAGTATGTCTGTGCGTACGTGCTTGGGAGAGAGAGAGAGAGAGAACGAGAGAGCGAGGAAGAGTGTGTGTGGGGTCCTGTGCGCGACGGCTACCTCTCAGTGGGATCCCAAACTAGGTCATAGAGGGAGGAGCGGAGTGTCTCGGTTGGTCCCCTCGGAGCCGACTGTCTGCTACAGCTCATTACATCCCCCAATCAGCTCTCCCCAGACTCCCTCTGTCTCCATCTTTCCCTCGATGCGGCTCTACTTCCATTCCCTTCTCCGTCCTTCGGTCTCTCGCTCCATCACATTCTCCTTCTGAATGTGTTCATGTCTCCCAACCCCAAATCCCTCAGTCTGTCCTCCACTCCCCCTCTCCATTTTACATGTCTCCAAGTCGTTATCGTCTACTAAGTTTCCAATTCTCTATATGCCTCTATTTCTAGTCTCTCCTTCACCATCTGCTTCCCTCCTCCTGTCCTCTAATTCTTTCCCTCTTCTGGCTTCCCGCTCCATCCTTTCCCTCTTCTGGCTTCCCGCTCCATCCTTTTCCTCTTCTGGCTTCCAGCTCCATCCTTTTCTGGCTTCCATCCTTTTCCATCATTTCTTTTCTGGCTTCCAGCTCCATCCTTTTCCTTTTCTGGCTTCCCGCTCCATCCTTTTCCTCTTCTGGCTTCCAGCTCCATCCTTTCCCTTTTCTGGCTTCCCGCTCCATCCTTTTCCTCTTCTGGCTTCCAGCTCCATCCTTTTCCTCTTCTGGCTTCCCGCTCCATCCTTTTCCTCTTCTGGCTTCCCGCTCCATCCATCCTTTTCGCTCCATCCTTTTCCTCTTCTGGCTTCCAGCTCCATCCTTTCCCTCTTCTGGCTTCCCGCTCCATCCATTCCCTCTTCTGGCTTCCCGCTCCATCCTTTTCCTCTTCTGGCTTCCGCTCCATCCCCGCTTCCAGCTCCATCCATCCTTTCCCCTCTTCTGGGCTTGGCTTCCCGCGCCATCCTTTCCCTCTTCTGGCTTCCCGCGCCATCCTTTCCCTCTTCTGGCTTCCCACGCCATCCTTTCCCTCTTCTGGCTTCCCACGCCATCCTTTCCCTCTTCTGGCTTCCCACGCCATCCTTTCCCTCTTCTGGCTTCCCACACCATTCTTTCCCTTGCTCCCCCTCATGATACACTAACTTTAGAAGCAATAATTAAATAAACCTTAATTAGCTGACTGTCGGCTCCTTGCTATTGCTGTACATTACACAGGTTATGTTCTGATCTGCTGCCCTAAGCTGTGGATTACTCTTAATGTATGAGATCTAGAGATTGACCGATTAATCGGTCGATCGGTTATCTGCCTTTTTGGACGCCGATTATGGCCGATTACATTGCAATCCACGAGGAGACTGTGGCAGGCTGACCACCTGTTACGCGAGTGCAGCAAGGAGCCACGGTAAGTTGCTAGTTAGCATGAAACTTCTTAGAAAAAAAACAATCAATCTTAATTAACTACACATGGTTGATGATATTGCTAGTTTAACTAGCTGGTCCTGCGTTGCATATAATCAATGCAGTGCCTGTTAAATGTATCATTGAATCACAGCATACTTCACCAAATGGGTGATGATTTAACAAACACATTCATGAAAAAAAGCACCAATGTAACTAACCATAAACATCAATGCCTTTCTTAAAATCAATACACAGAAGTATATATTTTTTAAACCTGCATATTTAGTTAAAATAAATTAATGTTAGCAGGCAATATTAACTAAGGAAATTGTGTCACTTCTCTTGCGTTCAGTAAAAATACGGATTAAAATGTATTTATTTTTAAATAAAAAAATACAATAAAATACGGAACGGTTCCGTATTTCACTGAAAGAATAAATGTTTTGTTTTCGAAATTATAGTTTACGGATTTGACCATATTAATGACCTAAGGCTCGTATTCCAGTGTGTTTATTATATTATTATTCAGTCTATGATTTGATATAGCAGTCTGAGCGATGGTAGGCAGCTGCAGGCTCGTAAGCAGTCATTTACTGCGTTTGCCAGCAGCTCTTCGCAATGCTTGAAGCACAGCGCAGTTTAGGACTTCAAGCCTGTCAACTCCCGAGATTAGGCTGGCAATACTAAAGTGCCTATAAGAAGATCCAATCGTCGAAGGTTAATGAAATACAAATGGTAGAGAGAGAAATAGTCCTATAATTCCTATAACTACACCCTAAAACTTCTTAAGTGGGAATATTGAAGACTCATGTTAAAAGGTACCACCAGCTTTCATATGTTCTGAGCAAGGAACTTAGATGTTAGCTTTTTTACATGGCACATACTGCACTTTTACTTTCTTCTCCAACACTGTTGTTGCATCATTTAAACCACCTTGAACATGTTATTATTTATTATGTTATTATTTATTTATGTAAGTTAAAATAAAGTGTTCATTGTTCATTCAGTATTGTTATAATTGTCATTATTACAAATATATAAAAATGGGCCAATTAATCGGTATCAGCATTTTTTTGGTCCTCCAATAATCGGTATCGGCGTTGAAAAATCATAATCGGTCGATCTCTAATGAGATCTACACTATTAGAGGCTAAATGGTTATTCATACAGAGAAACACAGTCCCAGTAGGTTCAGGGCTTACGTCTCAAGGATGTTCAAGGTATAACCTATCTTTATTCATTTCTATGGTTCGAGGGCAGAGCCGTGTATGTATCATGTATATTATTGGATCTGGTTCAAGGCCCTCGGGTTGGAAGAAAATATATTTTATTTCAAAAGGTCTATGCATTGCTGAAAGCAGAGATGCTTTCAGAACGGCAATGTGTTTTCGCACAAGGCCATGAAGGTAGTCTGAGGTAGTTAAAGTGTTCTGAGGCATTATGAGGTTTTATGATGAAAAACTCTACTTCCTGCACCCATTAAATTCCCGTTTAGGTCTGTTGAAACAAAGCTGAATGTACAGTACTACCGCAGGGTCATAGAACATGAGGTTAAGCAATGCTTTGCTTCCCCATTGTGATGTCACCACAGACAAGGACAGAGAGGAAAGAGTACAGTCCCATTAACTTTTCCCATATTGAGTCCACACTCCAGAGATTGTACAGGAAGTGTTTGTGTGTTCCACCCTCTTCACTTGTTTCCTCCTTCCCCCTATAGGCTAAGGAGATGTGAGGACCGAGAATGAGTTTTGTTAGTTTTAAACGAGTGCAAAACATTGGTGTGTGTCAACAGATATCTAGGCAAATGAAAGGAATGTAAGACCAGATAATGCAGCTCCATGCTGACGCATTTTCATTCAGAATTGATCAGTGCATTGCCTTTTGAACGTGTACCGTCATGCAAAGCATCATAGATAATGACAAGAAGATACTTGAGGTTGCTGGAAAGGCTGTCCAAGTTTTCAAGAGGGAAGCTAAGGTCTCACGTGCACACACACAAGCATGCACATTTGTGTGCTTTCTTTTTCTGTTATGTGTGTGTGACTGAGTTTGTCGGTGTGTGCTTGCGTGAGTGTGAGACCTAGGCTTCCTTAGCTAACACACACAATGCCCATGTGGTGGAGTTGGCATGAGGAGAGTTCCAGGATATTCAGGCAGTCACCTGTCAAGGTGTTGGCAGCAGAACTTGAGTCTTGTTTAAAGATTCAGCAGGAAGATGGTGCTTCGCAGCTCCTCACAGTCACACGGGTCATGACTGGCTCCTAACCATCTGATAAGCATGCAGAGTCCCTCAAGAATCACTATCCTCATTTCCTTTCCTTATTTAACCCTCCTTCTCCCCTTCATTCCAACCTCCTCAGATCTTTCTCACCCTTTCTTTTCCCCTCATTTCTCCATTCCTTCCTCCTTTCCTCCCTCATACCTTTCCCTTTCTTTTCATCCCCTCTTGTTCCATCCTTTCCTGTCTCCTCACCATCTCTGCTCTTCTCCTTTCCCTCTCCATTGCCGTAGCCACCCTCTCTCTCTCAACATTGGGGAAAGCCCTTGAAGATAGTGCTCTATCAGTAATGATTTTCTGCTCTGGTGAACAAGGAACCCCTCTTTCTGACTCTCACTCTTCCTATATTAGTTTTTTCTCTCTCATTCCACCCCTCTTTTTTTCTCTTCCCTCGGTGCTTTTTAAAAAATAAATAAATTGCAGCCGAG
This sequence comes from Oncorhynchus tshawytscha, assembly GCF_018296145.1. Taxonomy (NCBI): domain Eukaryota; kingdom Metazoa; phylum Chordata; class Actinopteri; order Salmoniformes; family Salmonidae; genus Oncorhynchus; species Oncorhynchus tshawytscha. The sequence continues at coordinate 9,583,127 of NC_056460.1, read as the reverse complement.
GTAAGCCATCACGTCTTAGTGAGCCTTTTCGTCTGTTTTTCTCACTGCAGTGCTGAATGCACTTAGCTAAGGAGAGAAGCACATGTCTCTTTCAGCATGGAAGGGAGAGAGGTAGATCTACAGAAATAGAGAGGTAGATTTCACTGCAGTCTCGAGACAGGGCTGATAATGGATATTTCTGGTATTGGAAGTCTGTTATGACCCATCCAATAGCTTTACTCTAAGACTATCAAATCCTTAAGCAATTTGGTACTTGGCTATATAAATATTATCTACCGTTATTATTTCATCACTGACCTTTATTTCTACCAGATAAGTTGAGCAGTCAAACGAGCCAATTGGGAACAAAGGATTAGGTGGCCATGATAATATTAGATGTTGGGGTTGAAATTTAACCAAGACACAATACAAATACCAAGAGAGATGTATAATGAAAGGGAAATGGAAAACCTACCACCGAGACCTCAGTTTAAATGTCTCAACCAAAGAATGAAAATTGCAAAGAAATGTGAATTATATGCCTAACAAATGTCTTCCTTCCCCAATGGTATTATTGTACGCCAACGCATCGCACTCACTATAATGGATCCTTTGAGCATGAAAAGATAATTGACAAAGAGGAAACGTCTACTCCAGTCTCACATTTTCTCAGAAACTGTGATTTGACTTACCCATTAGCTATACTACACCATTGATAGAAAAAAAATATGTTAGAATGATGAGACTTTGCACGTTGTGTGTGCGTGACTTTGCAGAATTCTTGCCAATACTTTCTTTTTGTACTAGAATTGTCACTGTCTGAACCCCGAAAAGTGCCAAACACTAAGAGACATTCACATAAAACACACCCAAATATCCATTCAAACTACAATACTACTACTTTAGCAGGAGATGGAAAGCTGGGTATTGTAGTTCACAGAATAAGAGATCAAATAATGCAGTGGTCTTTCAGTACCGAACTCTTCCTGATTGGTAGCCCTTTCCCATATTTGAGTATTAAAAAAATGGCAGATTTGTAATTGATAAGCGCCTAAATTGGAATGCAGTGGCAGTACTGTAACATGCTATACAAGACGTCAGAGCTCAGGTTCTCCACTTCACAATGCTGTATGGTATTCGAATGACAGCTGTTAGGAACTATGCAGGTATTGCGCCGCCATTTCCTGGTTGCAAAACTTCAAATGGTTCACCTAATTTCAGTTTACATGACAAAACAAGAATGTGTAGTGTAGAAAATCCTTGTACCACCTATAGACCACTGAAGTATATTTTCCATAACCAAAAATATTGTATTTTGTTTCAGTTGGTGTACAAAAATGAAAATAAAAGACAAAAATTAAACTTAAGAATGGGAAGCATAGAAAATTCACCAAACAATGAATTTAGCACTATTGGTTTTATTGTTTGAGAAAAATAACACTGCATCAGCCATGGCAAATTGCATAGAATTGCAGGAAATTTGCTTGGGAGAGAGGTGCAATATGTAGCTTTGGGCGACCTGACCAAATGTACAAAGAAATGTGCTATAGGTCTGTCATTCTCATTGAAAGCAAGTCTATGCATTCTCCCTAACTGCCTAGCTGTTGTTATTTTGGTAATTGTTAGATCTCAAATATATTATTTTAAAATATATAGGTTCATTATCCTTTCTACACACTTTATATTTGGGTTTTAGTCATTACATTTTACATTGAAAGCCTTCTTCCATCCGGAAAATGTATTTTATATATGGGTCAAAGACGAGACGTGTAAATTTGGTGTCCGAAGGCCATTCATTTAACATAAGAAGATGTATAAATATAAAATAAAACCACTCAACTCTTACCCTTCTTTTGACCCAGAAATATTTGTGCTGCAAACTACTAAATTAAGGGAGTTATTGAGCTCTAAAGTGTCAAAATGTCCTTCAGTGTAACTGTCCGGGTTAAAATTCTAATGACAAGGCTTTGAAAAATGTAGAAATTCATCCTAAAAATATAAATGAACACCCATGGCATAATTGTGTTAGTGTTTGCAACAATATATAGAATAATGGGCAACATACTGTATCTAAAAAATATTTAAAAACTTTAATAACTTTTGCTCTTCAATGTCATTCAGTATAACAAAGGTAAAAAGTCATTTTAAAGCATATCACATGATGCGAATCATGTGACATCACAAAGAAGACCCATTGAAGACCCTCTGTAGGATAAGGGTATAGCTAAAGACATTAGAACTGGTCGTCTAGTGTGTTCGGTACAGAGAGTAAAAAGAGCAGGAGACAAGGCGATTCAGACAGCTAGCGGGTCGGGGCTAGCAGGCGGGCCTCCGGGGGACGTCACAACGATAGAGCCTGTTGAAACCCCCTCGGACGGTTACGTCGGCAGACCAGTCATGATGGATCGGCGGGGCTCCGTGTCGGCAGTTAAAGGGTCCAGGCCAATTGACAAAATAGGTATTGTAGCTCAAGAATCGGCTGATGGACCTCTTCGGGTAGCCGGGAGATGGGCCTAGCTCCAGGCTAACTGGTGCTTGCTTCGGGACAGAGACGTTAGCCAGGAGTAGCCACTCGGATAGCATCTAGCTCGCTGCAATGATACGGTGTAAAGGTTCAGAGCTTGCTGAAGGAATCCGGAGATGTGGTAGATAAAAAGCAGTCCGATATGCTCCGGGTTGATATCGCCATGTGCAGACTGGCAGGAACTGACCGGGCTGAGGCTGGCTGATGTCCGAGTTAACTGTAATGACCGCTAGCAGTGGCTAACTGACTACTAGCTAGTAAGCTGGCTAGCTTCTGATGGGGGTTCTGGTTCCAAAGTGAAAAAATAACAGATCCATACCACATTGGCTGAGGCAGACTGCAGGAGAGTATGTTCAGTCTGTAGATGGAAATTGAGATTTAAAATATATAAGAAATATATACAAGAAAACTGACATCTGACTGCTATGCCATCTTGGATTATGTATCAATGTGATGAGGGGAGTAAATCTGAAATATTTTATGATTTCACCTTTTCACCCTCTAGTAATCTTTGTAACAAAAACGCATGTCATTCAGTACAACACAGAAAACATACTTTTAATGTTATTTTTTATAAAAGCTGTATTAAATATGAAAAGGATCATCTAGGTCAAGGTAATTATACTTTATATAGGTGGCCAAGGAACTACCTGTTAAATATGTTTATGTATGAAATCCGTCCTTCAGTATCAGCACAACAAAAGTTTCATGATATACAACTATGTCATCCGTTATGCTGAAGGACAGTAGCTTTGTTATCCCATGTTTTCACTAGTTTACAACATTTAATCATGCAATTCATGTTTACTTGTATGAATACTGAATATTATCATTTTAAACTACATTATAGTATTTTAAGGTACAGTGCCTTGCGAAAGTATTCGGCCCCCTTGAACTTTGCGACCTTTTGCCACATTTCAGGCTTCAAACATAAAGATATAAAACTGTATTTTTTTGTGAAGAATCAACAACAAGTGGGACACAATCATGAAGTGGAACGACATTTATTGGATATTTCAAACTTTTTTAACAAATCAAAAACTGAAAAATTGGGCGTGCAAAATTATTCAGCCCCCTTAAGTTAATACTTTGTAGCGCCACCTTTTGCTGCGATTACAGCTGTAAGTCGCTTGGGGTACGTCTCTATCAGTTTTGCACATCGAGAGACTGAAATTTTTTCCATAATTTGCAGATAACACAACAGTGGTAGGCCTGATCACCGACAACCACGAGACAGCCTATAGTCCCTTCAGAGACCTGACCGTGTGGTGCCAGAACAACCTCTCCCTCAACATGATCAAGACAAAAAGAGACGATTGTGGACTACAGGAAAAGGAGGACCGAGCACACTCCCATTCTCATCGACGGAGCTGCAGTGGAGCAGCTTGAGAGAATCAAGTTCCTTGGTGTTCACATCAACAAACTAACATGGTCCAAGCACACCAACTGCTAGGCCTCTGACCGCAAGGCACTACAGAGGGTAGTGCGTACGACCCAGTGCATCACTGGGGCCAAGCTTCCTGCTATCCAGGACTTCTATACCAGGCGGTGTCAGAGGAAGGCCCTAAAAATGGTCAAAGACTCCAGCCACCCTATTTATAGACTGTTCTCTCTGCTACAGCACGGCAAGCGGTCCCAGAGCGCCAAGTTTAGGTCCAAGAGGTTTCTAAACTGCTTCTACCCCCAAGCCATAAGACTCCTGAACACCGAGTCAAACGGCTACCCAGACTATTTGCATTGCCCCCTCCCCTCCACTGTCATCTATGCAAAGTCACTTTAATTAACTGTACACACTACCTCAACTAACCAGTGCCCCCACACATTGACTCTGTACCGGCATATATATTGTTATTTTTTTACTGTTGCTCTTTAATTACTTTTTACATTTCTCTTATTCCTATTTGTTTTTTGTTTTTTATACTGCATTGTTGGTTAGGGGCTCGTAAGTAAGCGTTTCACTGTACACCTGTGAATAATAAAAATGGATTTGAATTGATTTGAAATAGTAACAAAACATGTTAGAGATAAATGGAGAGGGAGTTGATTTAACTTTTACACTTTGATTAAGTGTCATTGTATAGCCTACTATTAATAGACTACTAATAACGTTTAATGGATGCGGATCCTATTCTGTGCCCGTGTCAAAACTATTACATTTTCATTTTTTAGCTATCAGAGAAGAAGCATGTCACTCCTGATCATCCACCGATCCATACGATGACACAATCTGATGCTGAAAAATATTGGGGGAAAAGTTGATTAAATCAGAGGCACCGCTGTGAAAAAAAATCTAATAAATGAATGTGGTGATGAACTTCACTACAGTATCAACTGTGCAAGTACAACATGAACCTGCACCTCCAGAGCTGGAGCAACCACCTGAGTCATTGACTCCAGAACTCGAACAATCTCTTGAGCCTCAATCTCAAACACTGCAGCATCCACTTGCTTCCTCCACTCCAGAAAAAGTGAAAACGGTATCAAAGCGTTGCAAGCGCCTGCAAAAGTAAAAAGCGATGTGATGATATTACTTTGAGAAAGATATCCAGGTGTTTTGTGATGACTTCAAGCAAAACTGTTTTGCACAATGTTTATGGAATGTTTTTTAATTAAATGCTTTGTTGGAAATGTTCAATGCTGATTTAATCCTACGTTAATTAAATTGTACCTCATGTGTCAGTTAACCTATGCTGCATAATAAAACCCCATGTTCTTTAAGTGTGTGGCATATGGGTAATTTCTTTCTCTCTCTAGTATGGAAGATATCTAAGTTCAGCTAGCCTACACATTTGAAACATCTTAATCTGTTTTTCACACAGTTTTATACCTTAAATTGCTAAAAGAAAAATACTATTGCTGCTACTAATAATAGGATCATTACTGTTATTGCTAAAGGAATCACATTTAATCAAAATTTGTGGGCCGTAGTGATGTCATTATGGATAACAAAATATTGTCATACAGTATAACATCAGTATTTTATATTAAAATACAATACCTTTTTTTGTTGACTCAGAGAGACAAAAACAAATCTCAAAAGGATGAAGTGAAAAATATTTTCCTACATTTTAGATTTTTTTCCCAGTGTAAGGCAGGACGTTTTGATACCCGTGACGCATCAAATGTGGTATTAAAAATAAAATGTACTTTTTTCTGGGTAGTTATATTTCTGCCAGTCTATGTATGGATATATAACCTTGTGATTATGAAAAAAATATATATATATATTTTTAATACTTAGTGTTATGCTGAATGACATTTTACTAGGGTACATTCATATGAATCACAATAAAAATGAATTGGCTTTATTCTTGAATATAACTAATATAATTGCATAGGTGACATTCCAATGAACATAAAAAAGCCTTGAAGGGAATTGTAATTGTTGTTTTATATTTTTGCTACTTTGAAAAACGTAAGTATATCTGCATCTACCCATATAAACTCAGCAACAAAAAAAAGTCACTTTTTCAGGACCCCGTCTTTCAAAGATAATTCGTAAAAATCTAAATAACTTCACAGACCTTTGTAAAGGGTTTGAACACGGTTTCCCAAGCTTGTTCAATGAACCATAAACATTTAATGAACATGCACCTGTGGAACGGTCGTTAACACACTAACAGCTTACAGACGGTAGGCAATTAAGGTCACAGTTATAAAAACTTAGTACACTAAACAGGCCTTTCTACTGACTCTGAAAAACACCAAAAGAAAGATGCCCAGGGTCCCTGCTCATCTGCGTCAACGTGCCTTAGGCATGCTGCAAGGAGGCATGAGGACTGCAGATGTGGCCATGGCAATGAATTGCGATGTCCGTACTGTGAAACACCTAAGACAGCGATACAGGGAGACCACATGGAAAGCTGATCATCCTCGCAGTGGCAGACCACGTGTAACAACACCTGCACAGGATCGGTACATCCGAACATCACACCTGCGGGACAGGCACAGGATGGCAACAACAACTGCCCGAGTTACATTAGGAACACACAATCCCTCCATTAGTTATCAGACTGTCTGCAATAGGCTGAGAGAGGCTGGACTGAGGGCTTGTAGGCCTGCTGTAAGGCAGACATCACCGGCAACAACGTCGCCTATGGGCACAAACCCACCGTCGCTGGAGCAGACAGGACTGGCAAAAAGTGCTCTTCACTGACGAGTAACGGTTTTGTCTCACCAGGGGTGATGGTTAGATTAGCATTCATCGTCGAAGGAAAGAGCGTTACACCGAGACCTGTACTCTGGAAGCGGGGTCGATTTGAAGGTGGAGGGTCCGTCATGGTCTGGGGCGGTGTGTCACAACATCATCATCTCTCTTTTTTACTGTTGTTTTTATTACTTTACTTACCTATTGTTCACCTAACACATTTTTTGTACTGTTGGTTAGAGCCTGTAAGTAAGCATTTCACTGTTGTATTCGGCGCACGTGACAAATAAACCTTGATTTGATTTGAAATGGCAGTTTCTGATAAAAAGTGAAAGACTGGAGAAATAATTTCCTTTTCTTTGTCAACTATCTTTTCATGCTCTCAGGATCCATTATAGTGGGATGCATTGGCGTACAATAATACCACTGGGGAAGGACATTAATAGGCATGTCATACCAAAAAAGTAGCAATACTCTTTGGTTGTGACAATAAACGGAGGTCTCAGTCATCACCATACAGCTCTTGGTATTTGTTGCAAGTATATTGGGTCTTGGCTAAATTTCAAACCCAACATATATTATCATGGCCAACTAAATCCTTTGTTCCCAATTAGCTCACTTGGCCACAACTTATCTGGTAAAATAAAAAATGTAGATAATATTTATATAGCCAAGTACCAAATTGCTTAAGGATTTGATAGTCTTAGATTAAAGCTATTGGATGGGTCATAACAAAGAATGATTTCCAATACTAGAAATATCCATTATCAGCCCGGTCTCGAGACTGCAGTGAAATCTGTCTCTTTCTCCCTTCCATGCTGAAAGAGGCATGTGCTTCTCTCCTTAGCTAATTGCATTCAGCGCCGCAGTGAGAAAAACAGACGAGAAAGCTCACTAAGACAGGCTTACCTCGGCTTCCAAACCTGCATAAAACGTACAAAGGGAAGAGAATGAAAGATGGGGATGAGATAGTTAGTGCGAATATAGAGAGGGAGAGAGATTCCTTGCTCACCAGAGCAGAAAATCATTACTGATAGAGCACTGGCTTCAAGGGATTTCCCCGATGTTCAGATAGAGAGTGGCTATGGTAATGGAGGGGGAAAGGAGAAGAGCAGAGATGGTGAGGAGACAGGAAAGGATGGAGCAAGAGGGGATAAAAAGAAAGGGAAAGGTATGAGGGAGGAAAGGGGGGAAGGAGAGAGGAAAGGAGGAAGGAGTGGAGAAATGAGGCAGGGAGAGGAAAGATGGGTGAGAAAGATCTGAGGAGGTTGGAAAGAAGGGGGGGGGTTAAATAAGGAAAGGAAATGAGGATGGTGATTCTTGAGGGACTCAGCATGCTTATCGGATGGTTAGGAGTCAGTCGTGCCCTCGTGACTGTGAGGAGCTGAGAAGCACCATCTTCCTGTTGAATCTTTAAACAATACTTCTGTTCTGCTGCCAACTCCTTGACAGGTGACTGCCTCAATCTCATTCCATCTGGGGATGGTGTGTGTTTTCGCTAAGGAAGCTAAGTTCTCACACTCATGCAAACACACATAACAGAAAAAGAAAAGTACACGCGTGTGTGTGTGTGCACGCTTTCGTGCATGCATGAGCGCGACCTTCGCTTCCCTCCTGAAAACTTTGCCTTTCCTGTCAACTCAAGTCGCTTCTTTTCATTATCTAGGATGTTGTGACAGTACACCTTCAAAAAGGCACCCCACTGATCAATTCTGAATGAAAATGCGTCAGTAAACGAACTACTCATTCTCTCTGTCCTCACATTTCCTTAGTCAACAGGGGGGAAGGAGGAAACATGGGAGGGTGTAACACACAGAGTATAATGTAAATGTAGCTGTTGTTCTTCTCTGTGGTGACTTCACAGTGGGGAAGTAAACTCGCATGTTCAATCAATCAAATGCATTTAGCGGGAACTGCTTCTCCAATGTCATGGTGACGTTGGCTAGCGAAGCACAGAAACACCTCATCGGGTCTAACGGTCGTCATGTGCTGAACTGCGCATGGGCAGGCTGTCAAATCAAAAGCACTCATTCGATTTGAAGTTGTTTTTGACGAAAACGGAAACCTGTCAGTTTGTCACTTTCACGAGGTTGTAGAAATAACATGTTCAACAACTTAAGACATTGGCTCGAATCTAGATTGTGCCTTTCGAGATCTAGAAAATGAACATCATGAAGAATCGTTGACTTACCCTACTTGGTCTGTTTCGCGAGCGTTCCAGGAAGTCTCACAATGTTGCACCTCTGGGTTTCGAAACTCTGTGGCAAGGATTAATCATTGGCTTTTCTACAGAAATGTTTTGTGATCGACTAGGATTTCCTTGAAGATCGACTAGTCGATCGGTTGGTGACAACCGCAATAGAATTGATAAAACGCGGAGTTGCATTCAAAACAGCAGTGCATTTTAGCCCAGGGTTTTCTCGGCAGTCTGAGGAAGTTCCAAAGTATTCTAAGGTACTCCAAGGTAGAGACTGATTTCTTCATCCCACTACACCCAATATGATAGATGTAGTTGAAGAGAGTAGGACAGACTTGTACTTTCTCTTGAGCAATTTTCATAGTCCACCGTTTAGCAGTGAGAAGATTTTCAGACAGAAATATGGATGATCAATATTTATTTCTACGCAATGTCGTCAACTATAGCCTAATCATATTTAGGAAGTACATTTCCTTGGAAAGATTACTGCCCCGTGCTTCTCCGCCCATGCATAGGCTATTGCCTACTCTATTTCATTGGGACCACATGCACACCTGACCTCGCAGGGATGGCTACTGAACTGGAAGCAGCAAGAATGATGCGATCCAACACTTGCTACGTTTTGCAAAGAGGATAGAGCCTACACTACATGACCAAAAGTATATGGACACCTGCTCGTTGAACATGTCATTCCAAAATCATGGGCATTAATATGGAGTTGATCCCCCCTTTGCTGCTATAACAGCCTCCACTCTACTGGGAAAGCTTTCCACTAGATGTTGGAACATTGCTGCGGGGACCTATTCAGCCACAAGAGCATTAGTGAGGTCAATCACTGATGTTGGGTGATTAGGCCAGGCTCGCAGTATGCATTCCAATACATCCCAAAGGTGTTCGATGAGGTCGAGGTCAGGGCTCTGTTAAGGCCACGCAGGTTCTTCCACACCAATCTCAACAAACCATTTCTGTGCACATTTCTGAGGCATTGTCTGGCTGAAACAGGAAAGGGCCTTCCCCAAAATGTTCGCACAAAGTTGGAAAGACTTAATTGTCTAAAATGTCATTGTATGCTGTAGTGTTAAGATTTCCCTTAACTGGAACTAAGGGGCCTAGACCGAACCATGAAAAAACAGCCCCAGACCATCGTTCCTCCTCCACCAAACCTTACAGTTGGCATCCGCCAAAACCAGATTTGTCTGTCGGACTGCCAGATGGTGAAGCGTGATCCATCACCCCAGAGAACGCGTTTCCACTGCTCCAGAATCCAATGGCGGCAAGCTTTACACAACTCCAGCCAACACTTGGCATTGCGCATAGTAACCTTAGGCTTGTGTGTGGCTGCTCGGCCATGAAAAACCATTTCAAGAAGCTCCTGGCGAACAGTTCTTGTACTGATGTTGCTTCCAGGGGCAAGCCTAAATAAGCACTGGAGTAAAGATTTGCTTAATAAGTCACGTAAAAAGTTGCATGGACAGATTCTTTTTTAATGACGACTTAATCTCTGTACCCCACACATACATTTGATTATCTGTAAGGTCCCTCAGTCGAGCAGGGAATTTAAATACAGATTCAACCATAGAGTCATGGGAGGTTTTCCAAAATCTCGCATAGAAGGGCACCTATTGGTAGATGGGTCAACATTTAAAAAAGCAGACTCTGAATATCCCTTTGAGCATGGTGAAGTTATTAGTTACACTTTGTATGGTGTATCAATACACCGAGTCATTACAAAGATACAGGCATCCTTTCTAACTCAGTTGCCGGAGAGGAAGGAAACCGCTCAGGGATTTCACCATGAGGCCAGTGGTGACTTTAAGACAGTTACAGTTGAATGGTTGTGATAGAAGAAAACTGAGGACGGTTCAACAACATTGTAGTTACTCCACAATACTAACCTAAAAGACAGAGTGAAAAGGAGGTAGCCTGTATAGAAAAAAAATATTCCAAAACAAGCATCCTGTTTGGAACATGCATCCTGTTTGCAATAAGGCACTAAAATTGCAAAAACATGTGTCAAAGAAATTAACTTTTCGTCCTGAATACAAATGTTGCATTTGGGGCAAAAACAACACAACACATCACTGAGTACCACTCTTCATATTTTCAAGCATGGTGGTGGCTGCATAATGTTATAGGTATGCTTGTCATCGGCAAGGACTAGGGAGTTTTTTAGGATAAAAAGAAACGAAACACAGCTATAAGCACATGCAAAATCCTAGATGAAAACCTGGTTCTGTCTGCTTTCCAACAGACGCTGGGAGAAAAATGTACCTTTAAGCAGAACAAAACCTAAAACGCAAGGCAAAATCTGCACAGGTGTCAGACAACGTTGAATCTTCCTGAGTGGCTTATTTACAGATTTGACTTAAATCAGCTTGAAAATCTACGGCAAGACTTGAAAATGGATGTCAAGCAATGATAAAGAATAAACTTGAAAGCGGTTGAAGTATTTGTAAAAAATAAAAAAAATAAAAACATTTGTAAAAAGATTGGCAAATGATGTACAATCCAGGTGTGCAAAGCTCTTAGAGACTTACCCAAAAGAAAGCTGTAACCGGCGCTAAAGGTGCTTCTACAAAGTATTGACTCTGGTGTGAATACTTACGTAAATTATATTCCTGTATTTATTTTCAATAAATTGCTGGCTCACCCGCTCTTTCTCTTTGCTAATGATGTGAGAGTGTGTTCAGTATTCAGTCTATTGCATGTAGAATATCCTAACCTATTCATTGATGATATGCTCTACTTTACTGAAGTTGCAAGACATTGCAGAAATACAGCAGCTTTTGATTGCTGATAGATGGGCCTAGTGCACACGGTTCTGACTGTCTGCCTGGTGGCCAACCTGTCTATACTGTGCCCCTCCCCTCTCTCTCCGTCCCTCGCTAGCTCGCTATGAAAGACAGTGTTTGCATTCCAGGAAGTGTGGCAACTAATCAGTCTAGTCATTTAAAAAATACTGAATCTTAGGAATCGATTCCTAGTGGAAGATGTGTTTTCTTTCTACTAAATGGTGTTGGCAAGTCATGTTATTTAACACATTTTAAAGTACTTTGTTTTTTTAGGTGTGAGAGATCTGTGCGCAGGCAGCAGGCAGGCCGCACACAGACAGCGTTTTACCCGGGGTTGTCCTGAACACAATGAGCCTGTGTGTTGTATATTATAATAACCAAATATAGCCTATAAACAGCTGAATGTAGAGAGAAAGCTTTTTTTTTCACATTAAACCCTGCTCAAGCACGCACACACAAACGTGCATGCCTGTGTATATGTGCACGTTTGTGTGCCTGCCTCTGTGTGTGTGCACTTGCTTGAGTTTGTGCTTGCTTGTGTGAGTATGTCAGACCTTCCTTAGTGAAAACACACATGATGCCCAGGTGGCAGGGTTGGCATGAGGAGTGTGCTCAGAAGGAGCAGCAGAACAGGAGTGTTCTTTAAAGATTCAGCAGGAAGATGCAGCTACTCCGCTACAGTCACACGAGGCCATATGATGCTCCCAACCTTCTTATAAGCAAATGGTTATGTTCTGCTGACAAGTATCTTTTTTCCCCGCTCTCCACTCATACAGCAATATGAGGCTTAGTGCACTAAGTTGGTTTTGAAAAAAGCAGACATTTTTTTTCATTGATCAAAAGGGTGCTGCAGCACCCTCAGCACCCCTACTTCCAGCGGCTGTGGATAAGCATGCGGACTCAATCAAGCATAACAATCCTCCTTTCCCCTTTCCTTATTTAACCCTGCTCTCTTCTCCCCTCTTTTCCTTCCTCCTCAGAACCTTCTCATCCTTCCTTCTTGTCCGCTTCTCTCGTCTCCACTACTTTCCCGCCTTTCCTCTCCTTTCCTGCCTCGTACCTTTCCCTTTGTTTTTATCCCCCCTTTTACACTCCTCTCTTCTCCCCCTCCATTAACAGGGAAATCAGTAATGATTTTCTTGCTCTGGTAAGCAAGGAAGCCCTCTCTCTGCATCTCTCCCTATGTTCATTCCCTCTCTCCCTCTCATCCCCCTTCCCTCTTTCGTTCACTTTCCTCAGTGTAATTTTTCTGCAGGTTTGGAAGCAGAGGCCTCGACGTCTTGGTGAGCCTTTGTCTGTTTTTTTCCCCCACTCCTTTTCTCACTCCGGGCTGAATGCAATTAACTAAGGAGAGAAGCACGCCTCTTTCAGCATGGAGGGAAGACCGGGTGAGAGTGAGCGAGAGGCAGATTTCACTGCAGCCTCAAGGGCTGATAATAGATATTTCTAGAATTGGAAAACATCTGTTGTTATGACCAATCCAATGACGTTTACTCGAAGACTATCAAATCCTTAAGCAATTAGACTTGGCTATATAAATATTATCTACAGTTAAATTACTTCATCACTAACCTTTATTTTTACCAGACCAGTTTAATGTTGACACTGGGAATTCCATGCCTATAAAACGTACTATTGTACACCAATGCATCCCACTATAACGGATCCTTTGAGCATGAAAAGAGTTGATACAGAAGAGGAAATGGCTACTCTAGTCTTTCACTTTCCTCAGAAACTGCCATTTTTAGTAGCCATTAGCCTACACTTCATCCTTTGATTGAAAAACCATGAGTGGCGCGTGTCTGTACGTCACGTGTGCACACCTGAGACCAATCTATTCCTGATTGTTAATCCAACAAAGTCCAGAAATTGCTATTTTTTAAAGTCATTCATATTAATGACACTACAGAGACCTCATTAAACTGAAGGTCAAAATAGGGCCCCCATAGGTCTCTGGTCTGAAGTACTCCACTATATAGGGACTGTGGTGCCATTTGGGACCCGGTGTAAGTCTTATATGTGACCTTCAGTAATAAGAGAATATCGAAATCCATTGTGTTATTGACAAAAAATAATTGCTTTTTATGTCCTATGAGTACATCTTGAAGTTTGCCCGTCCTCCTCACCCAACAGATCTCAGCATCATCAGTCAATGATATTTACAAAGGGCTCACAACCTGCTAAAGCATTTATGATGTTAGAATCTGGCAAACAGTGCTTTGCAAATACAATGTCTACTCTGAAATGCTTCACAAACTGGCATGACCTTGTCATTTCTAAGGAGTCAAATGGAGAACAGCAACTTACCAGAAGAACAATTTATTCTATCAATCGGACATTGTGACAGCCATTTTGGATCGAGGAACTCCAATTTCACATGAGAATTTATCTTTCGGACAAGTTGGGCAGAAAGCTCAAATCACTTGTGTGCCCCCCCACCACACAAAACGCATGTGGGCCGTCAACCCTCCAACTGGGGACCTACCGCGTGGCATGCTTTTGATCCAGCCCTGCACAGATACACCAGAGTCAGCCTACCAAGGTCCTGTTGAGCAGCTGATTAAAAAAAAACAAATTGGTTATGTTTGAGCAGGGCTGGACCAAGAACCTGCACACTCAGTAGCTCTCCTGGGAGGGTGGTTGGCCACCCTGCAATCAAATACTTCTTAAGTCTTTCTAAAAGAATTCCCTCCTCCAATGAAGCAGGAATGAAATGGCTACGGTGGGAGAGGTAGATAACTAAGATGTTTATCTATTTGTAAGGTTCAAATATTCAGTGTTCAGAGGAGATCCTGACAGCATAGGAGTTACTTGTCAAAAAGGCCATTCTAAGATGATTTTTTTTTTCTTTTTGAGATTACATGGCCAGTATTGAATAGAGGACAATCCTAACCAATTGTGAGCGCTTGAGAGACGTACGGGTTTACAACCAGAGTATGGCAGCACTGGTTTCATCAACTGTGCCCCTGTATGACCTGCGTGTCGGCCATTTGCGGTTATACACGAGTGCCTGTGGAAAGTTATTTTAGGGCATGGGACATGACAATGACATTAACACATGCTGATAACTAAACAGTTAACTAGCGAGATAGCCAATGTAAAACAGTGTATTTAGTCTCTTGTATATCAGTCTTACTTGCTGCGCAAATCTCTCCCTCCCCCGGCAACAGCCCACTTGACAAACACAGGTGATGCACACACCATGACTTCTCCAGGATTTTCATTGCTGGTCAAAGAACTTGCTATAACTAGGCAAATAACTCACTAACTAGCAACGAATATCAACAAATGTCCTTTGATCTCAAAACCGCATTTGACGAATGCATGATTGAAAGACTGTCTACGCAGGCCTACAATAATTATACTCTTATGTGTTCTGTAGAGTCGGGGGACACTGATCAAATTCTGATCGGAGTAGCCACATTGTTTAATAGTGATTTTTGTGTGATTTTGAAAAAAACGTACATTTATATTCTTCTTGTATGACCATTTTTTTTACTTGCCCGAACCAGCAAACAAGTGTTAACGTCAAGGCCTATATATGATATATTCATGTCTATATACACACAGTAAAGCTTCAATTAAACCCAGTTTCAAATAGCCGCCCGTCCCTTTTCAGCAAATAAACACTGGGTCTAAATTAAATTGTGAGGTTACCATGGACACAGCTCTGATATTCCCATGGTCATTCAACTTTATTATCGTCGCTAGCCATGGCACAAAACAAGTGAGAGAATGGCGAAGTCAAAATGTCAAGGTTCGGTGTTTGTCTGTGGATCAGGCGAGGGCGAGACTGCTAGGTGGATCAGGCGAGGGCGAGACTGCTAGGTGGATCAGGCGAGGGCGAGACTGCTAGGTGGATCAGAAGAGGGCGAGACTGCTAGGTGGATCAGAAGAGGGCGAGACTGCTAGGTGGATCAGACGAGGGCGAGACTGCAAGGTGGATCAGACGAGGGCGAGACTGCTAGGTGAGCGGAGGCGCTGGTTGTGTTCAGTGATGCAAGCCAATAAACGCCTGGGCTATTAATTGAAGTTGTATGGTATACCAGACATTCAACCTAACATGAAAGGGCCTGGCATACATGTTGCCACTCCTAGAGAGCTTTCATCCAGCTGTGTCCCTCCCCCACCCAAACGCAGAGGCCTCTTTTCCCCCCTGCTGCATGGCTTCCCTCTGTGCAGAGGTCACCACAGTCCAGTACCTCTTGGATATTAAAAATGACAAGGCACGGAAAGAGTACAAAGAAAAGCTTCTCATGGACAATCCAGAGACACTATTTGCTGACTGCTACAAAAATGGGAAAGTAAGCAACCTAATCTTCCACACAGACCATCCCTGGGCATGGCACATACCTATAAGAGCACACACACTGCCCCTCTTTTAAGAGGGTATTAGCAGAGGGTGGTTCAAATCAGAATAGTGGACAACGAGGACCCTGAGACACCCTCTGTCAACCTGTAGGAAATGGAACAGTGGTGTTGCAGGGCAGCGTCATACATTTCCAAAAGGACTTCCACAGAATCACAGCGAGAGCACAGCAGGAGAAGATTTCTCCCGGTGACGACTCCCCCACCTCGAGCGAGTCTGATCACACCTCTTCAAACTGTCCTGCAGACGAGGATAGTCACACCCCCCCAGCACTAAACACACCCAGGTCCCACAACTGCACTGCTCCTCCATCACTGAGGTTGAGAGAGACATGGTGGAGCTCAGAGAGCTAGTCCACTCTCTCCAGACACACAAAACAGGCCAGCACAACCCTCCCCCACACACAAAAAGTACCCAGAGGGCTGAAGGTGGAGATGGACTGCTGTCCGAGAAAGCTGGCTGCACTCCGGTCTGAGGTGAGAGAACTTGGAGGAGGAGAGCGAGGAACACATGGCACAGCTCTGAGCACTGCAGGAGGAGGTTAGAAAGCAGAGTTGTGACAATCAACCACTCATGAGAGAGAGAGAGCTAGCCATCCTCCCAGAGAAGCCAACAGAACAGCCAACTTCAGACCTCAACCACAGCCTTAACGCCACAGCAGGACAGACAAGGCAGGATCCACCAACACAGCAGACTCCCCCTCCTGGTACCAGCCCCCACCAGATAGCTCTCCTGACAATAACCCCACTGAGGACACACAGAACCCCGAGATTGCGTTCCTCATTGACTCAAATGGGAAATGCATTGATGAGAGGAAACTTTGTCCAAAACACCAAGTGGCTAAACTCTGGTGTCCGAACACTCGGGGTACCCTGGAGCAGCTGTCAGAGGACCGACTAGGGTCCCCAGCCACATCATAACACACACAGGCACAAACGACCTGAGAGCGAGGCAGGAAAGGGTGGCCACAGCACTCAAGGGAGTGATTGAAAAAGCATTTTCCACTTTCCCCAACGCACAAGTGGTTATTGCCACCCTGCTACCAGAACAATAAGTTTACCCTGCCACCATACAGCGGGTGAACGCAAGCATTTCCCGGGACTGTGTCTCAAAATCAAATGGCAGCAGTCCCCACCTTTCCCAGGACCCTGAAGAACGTCACCCTCAACCGCAGCCCTAGCATCTCACACAGGAGCAACAGAAAAACAGAAAAACGGACACCCCACTCGGACCAGCGATGAACAGACCTGAGCGCGGGAGCTTCTTGTTTTAGTTTCTGTCTGTCGGCTGGAAGCAACAAAATGGAGTCGTGGTCAGCTCTTCCGAAAGGGGGGCGGGGGAGGGCTTTATATGCGTCGCGGAAGTTAGATTAACAATGATCCAGGGATTTACCAGCCCTGGTAGCACAATCGATATGCTGATAGAATTTAAGGAGTCTTGTTTTCAGATTAGCCTTGTTAAAATCCCCAGCTACAATGAATGCAGCCTCAGGATATGTGGTTTCCAGTTTACAGAGTCAAATAAAGTTTAAACCTCCTGCAGCTGTCTCACGTCGAGTCAGTACATAGTCAATGGTAGGCGTCGACTCTTACGGTAGGTACACGTACACATCATCCCTTGGCAGTAGTACTGTAGATTACTTCATCACTGACCTCAAGCCAGAGTCTCTCAGAGAGTTCACAGTCAGCCCACTGACACCCCTATCAGATCACAGCAAAACCACAGTCTACTAGAACAGAGCAATAATCAATCATGAGGCATCAAAGCCAAATGAACTGCATAATATCAAGAAATTCGACAACCACCTAAAAGGAAGCGATTCCCAAACCTTCCATAACAAAGCCATCACCTACAGAGAGCTGAACCTGGAGAAGAGTCCCCTAAGCAAGCTGGTCCTCTGTTCACAAACACAAACAGAGCCCCAGGCAGCAACACAATAAGACCCAACCAAATCATGAGAAAACAAAAAGATAATTATACGACACATTGGAAAGAGCAAACTAGAATGCTATTTGGCCCCAAACAGAGCACACAGTGGCAGAATAATTGACCACTGACTGACCCAACATTAAGAAAAGCTTTGACTACGTACAGACTCAGTGCTCATAGCCTTGCTATTGAGAGAGGCCGCCGTAGGCAGACCTGACTCTCAAGAGAAGACAGGCTTTGTGCACACTGCCCACAAAATGAGCTGAGAAAACTGAGCTGCACTTCCTTACCGCTTCAGATTCCAAATGTATGATCATACTTGAGACACATATTTCCCTCGGATTACACAGACCCACAAAGAATTCAAAAACAAGTCCAATTTTGATAAACTCCCATATATATTGGGTTAAATACCACGGTGTGCCACCACAGCAGCGAGATTTGTGACCTGTTGCCACAAGGGCAACAAGTGAAGAACAAACAAACCCTATTGTAAATACAACCCAGATTTATTTTCCCTTTAACTATTTGCACATCGTTACAACACTGTATACAGCCATAATATGACATTTGAAATGTGTCTATTCCTTTGGAACTTGTGTGAGTGTAATGTTTACTGTTCATTTCACTTTTGTTTATGAGCTATTTCACTGGCTTTGACAACGTAAACATGTTTCCCATGCCAATAAAAACCTTTGAATTGAATAGATACAGTGAAAGTGGGGAGAGAGATGTTCCGGCTTACGGAGCATCACGTTTAATATGCACAGATTGGATAGATTTGGGCCCGTGGCCTAATCCCTTTGTGAATACCAAACTAATTTCATGTACTCAGTTACTGCCATCTCGGCAATGGCACACACACACACTCACTCACACACAGGCAAAGAAAATACACTGATGATTGGATAGACAGAGAATTCTGAGGTCTCCACTCGTGAGCAACAGAGGAGAAAACACACTACAGAGAACACCGCGATGCCAGAGTCATTTTCATTAGGCAAAAATAACAGCAAAAAAACACGCCATGAAGTTGAACATGGGTGACATCTTAATTCAAGGTCCATTTTCTCCCCTGTAGACAAACTGACCGTGACCCTTTCCCAAGAGGATTCCTGTGCCGGCGTCCCAGTTGAACCACCTCTCTGCCAGACATCAACCCAGTAACACTGGTAAACACCACACTATATTGTTGTGCCCTACGACCCTAATCGTCACTCAATCATTACATAAATGACACATCATACAGATGGCCGTGTGTGTGTGTGGGCACGCATGGTAAAGTGACAGGGGATCTTTAGAGGTGATGAAATCACCTGTGGTTGGTAAGCAAGACTCCCCTCAGTGTGATCTACATACCAAATCAGCTGTACCACACAGAGACAGCACTAGAGGCAGAAAATACAACGGAATATGGAATGATATCCAATTATATTAGTATGTCAAATGAAGGCCATACCAATATATTCCCCCGAAGTACAGTATGTTCAAATATGTTCAAAACTAATGACGCATCAACGCTTTAGAGAGCAGGGATGTCTACTAATGACCATACTTGTGGAAAATATATCTAAATACTTTATTCGGCATACTAATATCAATATCATTGAACAAGGAAAGTACGCCGCTTAGACAGGGTGTCTGAGAATAAGGAGTTTTAAGTTGGAGTGATCCATCTTTTGGCTGATCCACTGTGGCTCTTACCAGCGCAGGGCGATCTTGATGGGCGTGGTGAGGCAAGAGGTGAAGAGGTCAGCGGGGAGGTCAGGGTTCATGGGCAGTAGCTCTGAGGCCTCGCAGGCGGCCAGCTGGATACAGTTCTTCATGGAGGGGGGGAGAGGCATCTGGGCCAGGGGGTGGTTGGGGTTAATGGCTGCCACCTGGAAGAGGACAAAAAGACTTGGATTGGAGATGAGGCTAATAGAGGGATAGGCTATACAGAGACACAGGTCAAACAGATTAGCTGTTAACAGACGGACACACCAATTCCATGCTATCCCCGTCGGAATAAAATATTAGTTCTTATTCAAAAATAAAATAAAAAAAGGTCCAGACAAACAGAGAACACCAGGGCATAATAGAGACAATATGTAATACTGAACTCGCAGACTAGACCCCCCTAAAATGTAAGTCACTCTGGATAAGAGCGCTGCTAACTGACTCAAATGTAAATAAAGTCAAAGAGCGAAAAAGAGAGGTAAAGGGAAAGAGAAATAACAGTAGACACAGAACAAGATGACCGAACAAGAGGGGGAAAAAAACAGAAAAAAAAACAGAGATGGTAACACCGAGCAAGAGAAAGAGGACCAGATAAAAGAACAAGAAGAGAACCAGCAGAAAAGAGAAGAGACAGATAATAGGCCAGAGGGATGTGCAGGTCAGAGAGAGGGAGTGAAAACCTTTAGGACATTGGATCCTCTCACTTCTATAAACTTCTGCTATCACCCGGTAATGAGATGTGGAAGAGAGCTTTTGGAGTTCAGGGTGGCGGAGGTGTCCGATAGCATAGTGTATTCTGAACAAACAGCCTCTGGAGCAGATACTGGATAATGTGATATTATCATTCTGGGGAGCTGGACCCACCTGTACAATGCCATGAATACAAAGGTGTGAGAGAGCGTGTGTGTGTGTGGAATGGACAGGTGTGTGTGTACGTTTGTGCCTGAGTGTATGTGCGTGCGTATGTGTGTGTGTCTACTCCTGGTATGGGTGTAAAAGTTCCATCCAGACCTGGTTTGATGTCAGTCTGCCTCTAGGCAGCTTGTGGAGGTGAGCTCCATTTTTCATTTGACGACCTCGGAGTGCTCCCTTCCCCTCCTCACCCAGGGCTGTTTGACCACGGACTCCCCGGGCTTATAAATACTTCAGACTTATGACTGAAGCGCTTGTACTTTCGAGCTTCAAATGTGTGAGTTCTGCCATAATTCTACAATTCTGGCGAAGCCTAAATCTTCTAATGACTAACAACACATGACGTGCGGCCGAGTTTCAGGCAAGGATCTGGAGATTTTGTACTGATGACATAGCTGATGCATATGACAGAATGCAATACAATTTTAAGCACTTTGTCCGTCTAGCCTTATGATAGCTAGCGCCACGGTAGATGGATGGTACCGCGTGCTGAAGAGTGTGACTTTTTATTGCACACAGGAGATTGAGATTTTTCTGCCACTCCTAGTACCATTACATCCGTGAGAGAACAGAGAAATAACTGCTTTAAGTGGTAAAAACACTTATTTTTAAAGCTGGCTAGAATTGCTGTGCAGAAAGGAAGTGAAAGGTCTTCTTCAAAGTGTCAACCTAAACACTTACATACAGCGCAGTAGACCAGGGACACATGCCCAGTTGATCAGGCTGTCCTCACATCTCCTTAGGCTATAGGGAGAAAAGGGAAAGTGCGACACTCACACGGCACTCACACGGCACTCACACAATCTGGAAAAAGCGAGGTGAAAATAGCTCAATTCTCCTCACAACTCCTCAACATCTGATGCAAGGCTTGGTAAACCTAGGCTTATTTTTGATTTATTAACACCTCTTAGGCCAGAGTGCAGACGATGGAAGGCTGGTCATGTTTTTCTAAGGGCTAGCTGGTAAACAGACACACTGAAACGCAACCAGACAGACAGACCAGCATTTTCTCCAGATTTTCCCTTCGGTGATGTGCAAATTCAACACTCCAAAACATGAAAAGGCATGAACAGTAAGGTGTGTGTGTGTGTGTGTGTGTGTGTGTGTGTGTGTGTGTGTGTGTGTGTGTGTGTGTGTGTGTGTGTGTGTGTGAGATTCAGCGTGTTGTATGATTACACATCTCAGTTCAGGGTGCAACAGAGCTATGGGCAGAAGAGCCTTCCTCTCTAATTGTAGCTTGTTATAATGAGGAGACTCCAGAGAAAGGAACCTAAATGTAGGACCTGCAAGCTTAGCTAACATCTCAGTGTGACGTCCACGTGAGTCTTCATTGCTTTTTAGATACACACTCATAAAATAGCACTACGAAACCTACAGCTCTGCTCAGACCTGTCTGGATTAATAGGGACGTGTGTGTGTGTGTGTGTGTGTGTGTGTGTGTGTGCTGGCGTATGAACACAGTGCATGTCAGTGTCTCGTACGATTACATCTTCTCGTCACTTCTTAATGATGAAATGGGGAATGTTACGCTCACCAACGCAGCACGGATGTTTTAACTCCTCTATAATGCATGACGATGGATCAACGATGGTGGAACAATATCGTTACACAAATCATTTGGGATATTGTGATACGGGTAAACACACCTCGTGGTAAATACCACATTACTGCCTAAACCGTCTGCTTTTCGGTAATTAGCATATTAACATATTAGCATATCGTAATCTCAAATTTGCATTACAATCATGGAAGGATTTTATTTTCATCACACTGGGGTATGTAAAAATAATAATAAATTGGTGTACACTAATTCACAGAACTAATCAGGTGGGGGGGGGGGGTATACACATGCACAGAAACACACACACAGACAGAGCAAGGAGACAACAAGCACACACGGAAGTGTGCATTGACTGAGAACAGATATACCAACAGACAAATGCGCGACAATCAGACGCCATCCCCCCAAAAAGAAAGAGCACGGACACAGTCATTTCCACGCAGCAGATGATGATGCGGTGAGCATCATACTGCTGACTCCATACAGTAAGTTCTGAAATATTTAGCAGGAAGCAGACTGCACATAACAGAGCACTCAGACACCAAGCCCCTGACTGAAGGTTGCATGTCTGTTAGAGGAGAGAGAGGCCTCCCCATCCTACCACACCACTCCCCCTATTTCCCAGTAAAAAAAAAAGGATCAAGTCTGTTCCTGTGTGTGTGTGTGTGTGTACTAGGGCCACCCTCTTCGTGCACTCTGCTGCAGAGCGTTATGCTGAAGCAGAAACAGGGATGGAGAGGGACTCCCTGCCTTGGTACCGTCATGCATCTTTAATAGTCTTCCGGAACTACCTCCCTCCCCGTCTCTCCACCTGTCTCCTTCCTCTACCGCCCTCATCCTATTTCAATATTCCTCTTTCATCTATCCCCCCCCCTCTCTTTTCTCTCCCTCCCAACTGCCATTCATCCTTCCATCCCCCTCCTCCAACTCTCTCTCGTTCCCCATCACTTCCCCCATCCCTCTCTTCCTGTTGCTGTGCAGGTGGGGGAGATGTGCACTAAGGTGTAAAGTGGAGCCCTTTTGCTTTCCGCCAGCTGATATTTGTTGTTGAATAAGGGTTGTTCAAAATGTCACTTTTATTTTTATTGAAAGACAGTTTTATTATTTTAAATGTTTTTTGCCCTTTTTCACCCCAATTTCATGGTATCCAATTGATAGTTAGTGTCTCATCGCGGCGACTCCCGTACGGACTCGAGAGAGGCGAAGGTCCGAGAGCCATGCGTCCTCCGAAACACAACCCAGCCACAGCGCTTCTTGACCCGGAAGCCAGCCGCACCAATGTGTCACTGTACACCTGGCGACCGTGTCAGTGTGCACTGCGCCGGGCCCGCCACATGAGTCGCTAGTGCGCGATGGGACAAGGACATCCCTGTCGGCCAAATCGCGGCAGGTTGCGACAGAGTCTGGACTCGAACCCAGAATCTCTAGTGGCACAGCTAGCACTGCGATGAAGTGCCTTAGACCGCTGCGCCACTCGGGAGGCCCAAAAGACAGTTCCGTTATGGCACATTATATTTCAATTAAATCACATGGCCCATATTGCAATATATCATCCAGAAGGCGAGGTCAGTACAAGTGCATCAAAGCTGGGAACGAGAGACTGAAAAACAGCTTCCATTTCAAGGCCATCAGACTGTTAAATAACCATCACTAGCAAATTAGAGGATGCTGCCCTATATAGACTAGGAATCACTGGACACTTTAGTAATGTTTACAAATTTTGCATTACTCTTCTCATATGTATTTACTGCATTCTATCCTATTCTACTGTATCTTAGTTTATGCCGCTCTGACATTGCTCGCCCAAATATTTATATATACTTAATTCCATTCCTTTAGATGTCTGTATTGTGTGTAATTGTTTGACATTACTTGTTAGATATTACTGTGAGCTATTACTGTTGGAGCTAGAGACACAAGCATTTCGCTACAACCACAATAACATCAGCTAAACACGTGTACGCAACAAATACAATTTGATTTGACAACAGTTCCAGCTGGCTGGAGCTAAGAGCTTTAGCCCATAGTGACCCAAAGAGAACCCAGTGGCCAATTACACCAAGACTTTTTAACAGCTGAGGAGCAAACACTACTCTATCCCTCTCCCTTGCCCTTTCGCTCTAGACCTCTGTTGCCATCTCTCCCTCTCTCTTCCTTGCCCGCCCCCCTCGCTCTACCGCCTATCACACGCTGACAGCTTTAAGTGTTATTGATGGCCCACTGGGCCTCGTCTCTCTCCTCCGTCTTTCCATCTCTACATCCCTCTAATCGGGCCGTGACCCCTGCTATCTTAGCCTGGTAAGAGTTGGACATATACACCACCGGTCAAATGTTTCAGGACACGTACTCATTCAAGAGTTATAATGAAGACATCAACATTATGGTATAATACTTATGGAATCAGGTAGTGAGACAAAAAAAAAGTGTTAATCAAAGAATTAACTTGAGATTCTTCAAACAGCCACCCTTTGCCTTGATAACAGCTTCGCACACTCTTGGCATTCTCTCAACCAGGTTCATGAGGTAGTCACCTGGAATGCGTTTCAATTAACAGGTGTGCCTTCTTAAAAGTTCATTTGTGGAACTTCTTTCCTTCTTAATTGCATTTGAGCCAATCAGTTGTGTTGTGTCTCACCATCAACTGTTCAGAGGAGAATCAGGCCTCCATGGTCGAATTGCTGCAAAGAAACCACTACTAATGGACACCAATAAGAAGAAGATACTTGCATGTGCCAAGAAACATGAGCAATGGACATTAGACCGGTGGACATTTGTGCTTTAGTCTGGAGTCCAAATGAGATATTTATGGTTCCAACCGCCGTGTCTTTGTGAGACGCGGTGTGGGTGAACGGATGATCTCCGCATGTGTATTTCCCACCGTAAAGCATGGAGGAGGAGGTGTGACGGTGTGGGGGTGCTTTGCTGGTGACACTGTCTGTGATTTATTTAGAATTCAAGGCACACTTAACCAGCATAGCTACCACAGCATTCTGGCGCGATACGCCATCCCATCTGGTTTGGGCTTAGTGGGACTATCATTTGTTGACCCAACACACCTCCAGGCTGTGTAAGGGCTATTTTACCAAGAAGGAGAGTGATGAGTGCTGCACCACAATCACCCGACCTCAACCCAATTGAGATGATGGTTTGGGATGAGTTGGACCGCAGAGTGAAGGAAAAGCAGCCAACAAGTGCTCAGCATATGTGGGAACTCCTTCTTTCCAACAAGACTGTTGGAAAAGCATTCCTGGTCTAGAGAATGCCAAGAGTGTGCAAAGCTGTTATCAAGGCCAAGGGTGGCTATTTGAAAAATCTCAAATATAAAATATATTTTAATTTGTTGAACAATTTTTTGGTTACTACATGATTCCATGTGTGTTATTTTATAGTTTGGATGTCTTCACTATTATTCTACAAAATAGTAAATAAAGAAAAACTCTTGAATAAGTAGGTGTTCTAAAACGTAGAGTAGATAGAAGAGTTCGAGCGAGCAGGGCAGAAGGAGCCTGAATGGATGGATGGTGAGAGGAGAGAAGCTGTGTTGCAGGTATTGAATTTAGCGTGACTGCACAGTGAAGGATAAGTCTCCTCTCACAATCTGTCTGTCTTTTTCTCAGTCTCTCTTGACTGCATTGGAACACTTTCGTCCTTCGCCATCCCTTCCTCTCCCACTTCCCTTTTCCCTACATCCTCCCCCTTTGTATTGCTCGCCCTCTTCTCCCCCCTCTCTTCCCCCTCTCTCTGCATCTCATCATCCCTCCCTGTCCTTCTCTCGCTCGCCCTCTTTCTCTTTCTGCTGTATTCCATATAATCTGAAGTGCGTTCAATCTCCACCATGAATAATTGAAGTGCGTGTTGTAAATTCACTTGAGATGCCACGGCCGGTAAGAAGAAAACAGTGGAATAAAGGGGATGCAGAGATGGTAGAGATGGTAGGGAGGGGGAGTGGAGATCCTGACCAAACCAAAACACTAATCATTAATTCATTTAGCTCCAGCTGCCTATTCGCAGGCTGGGATCACAGAGAGGAGATTGTGAAACGCTTCTTCCATTCAAAAGGTTTAGCTGGCTTGCCATTCGGAATTCAATGCGCATTATACACACGCATACCTTGGTCTCGCTGCGGGAGTGGTTGTGTGTGTATTGGGGAACTCTGTGTGTGTGTGTGTGTGTGTGTGTGTGTGTGTGTGTGTGTGTACAGTGCATTCATAAAGTATTCAGACCCCTTAACTTTTCCCATATTTTGTTACATTACAGCGTTATTCTGAAATGGATTAAACTGCTTTAAACTGGATTAAACTTTTTTTTAATATATAAATGAAATAAGACATTTACATAAGTATTCAGACCTTTTACTCAGTACTTTGTTGAAGCACCTTTGAAGCATCCATTTTAGAATAAGCCTGTAATCTAACAAAATGTGGGGAAAAGTCGAGGCCTCTGAATACTTAATGCACTGTATATCTCTCTGCCACCCACCTCCAGCTCCTGCTCTCTCTGCAGGGCGAACTGTTTGAAAGACTTGACGATGATGCCTGCGTTGGAGCAGTCGTAGACGAAGATGGAGGGGCTGCCCATCCACGTCTGGAGGTCGTACACAGACAGAGGGATGTACTGGGTGTAGTTCTACAGGACAGACAGGATGGGGGGGGGTTATTAAACATGTTGGTAGACAAAATTAGATGACCTGTCATAGCCACCTACAGCCCGGTAAATAGAAATGTTCTATGTACTACTAGCAATTCTTTTTCATCCTTGTCAACACTAATAATGAAAGAAAGAGGGGTAGATATGGTTTTAACTGTACGGCTGCGTCCCAATTCGCTTATTGGATTGGACGAGGGGAAGCAATGAAAGTCCTGGTGTTGTTTCTGCTGTACTGGGAGATACTCTGTGGGAGTGTTTTTAGGAGGTGGACCGGGGGGGGGTCAATGGGACCTTGGCACACCGTAGCAGACAGTAGGCAGCAGGGCTGGTTTTATAGGACTCATCATTAAGGGGAATAAAGAGAGGAAGAGGAGAGGCTCTGGGGTGTACTGGGGAGAGGCCGCGCCCAAACCAAGACAGGAGCCGTGTGTCATTTAGAGTGGGTGTTTCCTTGTGCGAGTTGTCCAAAAACATGTATTTCTGTAATAACTATTTTTGTTGTTGGTGTGGGTGTGTCTGTGGGATAACTTGTTTAAATCTAATATCAGTTGACCCAATGGACCTGCTAGTGTGGGTTTGTGTTCGTGTGTATTCAACGACTGGACTTTCGTCTTAGTACGACTGTAGAGGCAGAAGTCATCATTGGACGTGCGTGTGTTTCTCTCGCCTTGTTGAAGACCCAGATCTCCCCGTTGACGGTGGGTCGGGGGACCCCGTGTCCATTGTAGTGGAAGAGGACACGCTCCTCCTTGGCGTTGCGTCTCAGGGACGTACACAGCTTCTTCACCTCGTCTACTGTGGGGTCCAGACTCTGCTTGTAACGTGCCTGAGAGAGAGAGAGAGAGAGAGAGAGAGAGAGTTATGATTTGATACGATTGTGTGTTGTGTTATCACGTTGCGACAACTACCGGCCTCTCATCTGATCTGACAACATGCGTTCGATTAGAGAAGAGAGGAGAGAGAAGGAAAGAGACGCGTCTCAGTTTAAGAGCGTGGACAGACGCGTACACCATAGTTAAAAATGTACTGATCAGTAGACGGATGCGAGCGTAGAAATATGAAAAAAGGGGGGTGAAACGAGAGGCAGGCCAAACACACACAGCTCCCTCACGCTATTATTCTGAAATCAAAGGGCGACAGGTCTTTTCAATTCAACTCCCTCCTCTCCTCTTTCATCATTAAACAACTTTGGAGAAACCGAGCACGTGACAGTCCTTCCAGAGATAACTAGATACAACTGAATAGCGGTGCTGAAAGTAGGTTAGGGCTACGGGAGATGTCTTTTTTTGGTTCTATTTTAACACTATGAGAAAGGAGGTGTATTTGCGTCATTGCTATCCTACCTGGGGAGAAAAGAAGAGACTATCTTGTTTGCTGTAATAGGCTTCAGTGGCATATTTAAATAATGGTCCTGCTGCTTTTAAATGAGGGGAAACAGGTCTCGTGGTCAACTAGCAATAAGAGCAGAGTGGGACAATGGCCTGCTGTGTGTGTGTGTGTGTGTGTGTGTGTGTGTGTGTGTGTGTGTGTGTGTGTGTGTGTGTGTACACGTCGTCGTACACATATGAACGGTGTAGGCACATGGGAAACAAACAGTCAAACACAGGTTCTCTCTCGCTCTCAAACAAGACCGCGCACAAAACGTCAGTCACCTGTCCGTATCTTGTACAATAGATTGAAGTGAGCAATAAGAAATCAATGTTTATTTTTTATTTTTTTGTGCTCCAACTACGTTTTTACCTCAAGAGTCCTTTAGGAAGTTTTTCTTGGCAGGCCCTTCTCATGACCGCACAATATTACACCAACAGAATCCCCATTCACCCTAGTATTAACCAGTTCCCATTCACCCTAGTATTAACCAGTTCCCATTCACCCTAGTATTAACCAGTTCCCATTCACCCTAGTATTAACCAGTTCCCATTCACCCTAGTATTAACCAGTTCCCATTCAACCTAGTATTAACCAGTTCCCATTCAACCTAGTATTAACCAGTTCCCATTCACCTAGTATTAACCAGTTCCCATTCACCTAGTATTAACCAGTTCCCATTCAACCTAGTATTAACCAGTTCCCATTCAACCTAGTATTAACCAGTTCCCATTCAACCTAGTATTAACCAGTTCCCATTCAACCTAGTATTAACCAGTTCCCATTCAACCTAGTATTAACCAGTTCCCATTCAACCTAGTATTAACCAGTTCCCATTAACCTAGTATTAACCAGTTCCCATTCAACCTAGTATTAACCAGTTCCCATTCACCTAGTATTAACCAGTTCCCATTCACCCTAGTATTAACCAGTTCCCATTCACCCTAGTATTAACCAGTTCCCATTCACCCTAGTATTAACCAGTTCCCATTCACCCTAGTATTAACCAGTTCCCATTCACCCTAGTATTAACCAGTTCCCATTCAACCTAGTATTAACCAGTTCCCATTCAACCTAGTATTAACCAGTTCCCATTCACCCTAGTATTAACCAGTTCCCATTCACCCTAGTATTAACCAGTTCCCATTCACCCTAGTATTAACCAGTTCCCATTCACCCTAGTATTAACCAGTTCCCATTCACCCTAGTATTAACCAGTTCCCATTCACCCTAGTATTAACCAGTTACCATTCACCCTAGTATTAACCAGTTCCCATTCACCTAGTATTAACCAGTTCCCATTCACCCTAGTTCCCATTCAACCTAGTATTAACCAGTTCCCATTCACCCTAGTATTAACCAGTTCCCATTCAACCTAGTAACCAGTTCCCATTCACCAGTTCCCATTCACCCTAGTATTAACCAGTTCCCATTCACCTAGTATTAACCAGTTCCCATTCAACCTAGTATTAACCAGTTCCCATTCAACCTAGTATTAACCAGTTCCCATTCAACCTAGTTTTAACCAGTTCCCATTCAACCTAGTATTAACCAGTTCCCATTCAACCTAGTATTAACCAGTTCCCATTCAACCTAGTTTTAACCAGTTCCCATTCAACCTAGTATTAACCAGTTCCCATTCAACCTAGTATTAACCAGTTCCCATTCAACCTAGTTTTAACCAGTTCCCATTCAAGGACTTCAGCATTTAACCCACACAATCATTAAAAACACCAAGCTAATTAGCAACTAACCAAACAGTCAAATATGTATTTGGGTTCAAAGACATCATCCAGTCTTCCCCATTTGGCTTCAAACACGCCTTGAAAGGAAAAGTTGCTGATTGAGTTTGATGCAATCAGATAGGACCGCAGTCTGAACACTGCCTGGCGGATAGACGCTCTCAACGATCCAATGTTAGTCCTTATGAGATCAAGTGTTATCAGCAGCTGCTAATTGTGTTAGAGTTGGGATTTCACAATCGGATGTGAGTGGGGAGAGATGGGACGGTAACTTGATCAGTTTAGGCTGACTAAACTTTCTTCAAGAGAGCGTGTTCGATGGAGGGAGAGAAAAGGAGAGGAAGGGGCAGAGTAGAAGAGAGAAAGAGAGAAAGGAAGAAAGTGAGAGTGAAAGCTCATTTGTGTATGTGTCCATCATACACTCAACTGCTGTTCCCCACCTTGACCTGAAGGGGGAGCCCTGGTACCCCACTGGGACTCTCCTTGCAGGTAAGTCAATGCTCCCAGGAAGTCCTCCTCCCATCTATCTTCTATCCTCCATCTCTGCAGCTAGCTCCCAATGCCCAGCAGTGTCTGAGCAGTCCCATTGGCACTGAGCTGGGAATTTGAGGTGTGTCTGCCCTTCCAGTCTCGGTCTGTCTCTGTTTAGTTG
The DNA here is from genome assembly GCF_018296145.1 of Oncorhynchus tshawytscha. Lineage (NCBI taxonomy): Eukaryota > Metazoa > Chordata > Actinopteri > Salmoniformes > Salmonidae > Oncorhynchus > Oncorhynchus tshawytscha. Next base: position 9,552,589 of record NC_056460.1, on the reverse strand, counting down.
GCTCTATTGAGCTTTCCATGTATTGATCCATCACTCCTTCTAAAACTCTAACCGACTCCATTGGTGCATGAAGTGGTTCTGTTGTTTCTGTCAATGTCAGGAAAGATATGGTGCCTGGCGCACGTCAGCCTGAGCCGAGCAGAAACCTGCCCTGTCTGCTTCAAGGAACAGGTACCAGGGAAGGACACAGATAACCAAGAACACGAAAAGACAGACTCTTACAATCTCAGACATACTGATACCGTAAGCTACTCAAATACTCGCTCTCTCACACACACACACATATATATATATATATATATATATGGGCTTAGCCTACACGGGCACACAGGAACACACACAGGCAGTCGGGCACACACACAGAAACATTTTCCACTGATGGTGGACCTGTGGGACTGGGGATAATCCCTGTACTAGAACAAGGGAAAAGCACAGAGCGTAACCAACCTCTCATCTCTGATCTGCTCCATAACAATAAAAGCTTAAGTCCCAAATGGCACCCTATTCCCTCTGTGGTGCACTACTTTTGACCAGAGCGAGCTCCAAAGTAGTGCACGGCATACGGAATAGGGTGTCATTTGGGACCGAACCAGAGTGAAGAAGAAGAGAAAAAAAACGCCCCATCATTAACACACTAAACCTTTCCTAAAGCCATTCTCAACACTGAGGGGTACAGGACGGTAAGCCCACAGGGACATTAGAGACTAAACTCACTCTGATTACAAAGGAAAAGATGGATGGTATTACCAGCCTTGCATAAATCTTGTGTAACAAAAATGCGTGACAGAGAAAGATGATTGAGAATGAGGAGACACTACTACAGGCAGATTTGTAAGCTTGTCACCAGTCAGATAGTTTTTTTTTTTACCAGAAAGACTGAAAGCTGATAATCTAACAGACTGAAGTTGAAGACCAAAAGCATGTATGCAAAATAAAACAAGTTGCAAAATCAAATTGGCCTTGAATACTTTTTACAGATACATTTGTTGCAAGGTCCAACAGCAACCTTGAGCTAAAAGCACCAAAGAACAAGCAAGGATAGACAATGTCTGAAGACAGTTTGTATAGTTGACACGAGCAGGGGCTGTGGCACCCCCACTTGTTGTCAATAAACGGAAATCTGTTGAGCGATGTGCCTTTTCCTGTCAATGGAAAGGGCTGTTAACATGTCAGCACAAATACTTGGATTGTTTGGCTGAGAACGAGAACCACAAATCTAAAAGGCAGAGAGAAAGCGAGAGAGGAAGAGAGAGCGAGTAAGAGAAATCGAGACAGTCATTTCTCAAGCACTGTATCATCTTCCTGCTTTCAGCTGCCCAGATCAATACTGCTGAGGAGAAATGATGCCAATGGTTTGATGGTGCACACACGCACGAGCAAGCCTGTACTTCTGTTCACTTTCATCGCATGTTCAAAGACACACACACACCCTTTCATAGATCTGTCAGTGATGACGTGTGTTGGTAAGAAGTCAGCCAGGGGCTCCTTTACTTTGCATTCTTCCAATTCGCACTTCAGGAGATTGAAGAGACCCTTCTGTTACTCCTGTTAATAGACACTCACAGTCTCACAGACAGACACATTCTAGTCACAGTAAAGGTGATAGGTAACCATATGAAAGTCACTCTATTTCTATGAAGGGTACTGTCCTTGCCAGACTGTGAAATTGCGTCGCATGATGCAAGTGTCATGGCGGAATCGTACCACCTTGCAAAAGATTCTCCGGTACTTCTGTATACTTTTCTTGCCAGTAGTTCTGAAAGTAGTGCTCATGAGCCAAAAGTGGTCTCCCAAAATTGCATCATATGTGCAGATACAGTATGTGCACAACTTTTTGCTCGCTCTCCCTCTGTGCTCTCCCTCTGTGCTCTCCCTCTGTGCTCTCCCTCTGTGCTCTCCCTCTGTGCTCTCCCTCTGTGCTCTCCCTCTGTGCTCTCCCTCTGTGCTCTCCCTCTGTGCTCTCCCTCTGTGCTCTCCCTCTGTGCTCTCCCTCTGTGCTCTCCCTCTGTGCTCTCCCTCTGTGCTCTCCCTCTGTGCTCTCCCTCTGTGCTCTCCCTCTGTGCTCTCCCTCTGTGCTCTCCCTCTGTGCTCTCCCTCTGTGCTCTCCCTCTGTGCTCTCCCTCTGTGCTCTCCCTCTGTGCTCTCCCTCTGTGCTCTCCCTCTGTGCTCTCCCTCTGTGCTCTCCCTCTGTGCTCTCCCTCTGTGCTCTCCCTCTGTGCTCTCCCTCTGTGCTCTCCCTCTGTGCTCTCCCTCTGTGCTCTCCCTCTGTGCTCTCCCTCTGTGCTCTCCCTCTGTGCTCTCCCTCTGTGCTCTCCCTCTGTGCTCTCCCTCTGTGCTCTCCCTCTGTGCTCTCCCTCTGTGCTCTCCCATCTTTAATCCAGACTGAGCAGTAAATGTTTATTTATTTGATTTATTTCACCTTTATTTAACCAGGTCGGCTAGTTGAGAACAAGTTCTTTTTTGCAACTGCGACCTGGCCAAGATAAAGCAAAGCAGTTTGACACATACAATAACACAGTTACACATGGAATAAACAAAACATAGTCAATAATACAGTAGAACAAAAGAAAACAAAAAGTCTATATACAGTGAGTGCAAATGAGGTAAGATGAGGGAGTTAAGGCAATAAATAGGCCATGGTGGAGAAGTAATTACAATATAGCAATTAAACACTGGAATGGTAGATGTGCAGAAGATGAATGTGCAAATAGAGATACTGGGGTGCAAAGGAGCAAGATAAATAAATAAATACAGTATGGGGATGAGGTAGGTAGATAGATGGGCTGTTTTCAGATGGGCTATGTGCAGGTGCAGTGATCTGTGAGCTGCTCTGACAGCTGGTGCTTAAAGCTAGTGAGGGAGATATGAGTCTCCAGCTTCAGTGATTTTTGCCGTTCGTTCCAGTCATTGGCAGCAGAGAACTGGAAGGAAAGACGACCAAAGGAGGAATTGGCTTTGAGGGTGACCAGTGAAAAATACCTGCTGCAGCGCGTGCTACGGGTGGGTGCTGCTATGGTTATCAGTGAGCTGAGATTAGGTGGGGCTTTACCTAGCAGACACTTGTAGATAACCTGGAGCCAGTGGGTTTGGCGAAGAGTATGAAGCGAGGGCCAACCAACGAGAGCGTACAGGTTGCAATGGTGGGTAGTATATGGGGCGTTGGTGACAAAACGGATGGCACTGTGATAGACTACATCCAGTTTGTTGAGTAGAGTGTTGGAGGCTATTTTATAGATGATATCGCCAAAGTCGAGGATTGGTAAGATGGTCAGTTTTACGAGGATATGTTTGGCAGCATGAGTGAAGGATGCTTTGTTTCGATATAGGAAGCTGATGCTTGATGTAATTTTGGATTGGAGATGCTTAATGTGAGTCTGGAAGGAGAGTTTAAGGTCTAACCACACACCTAGGTATTGTAGTTGTCCACGTATTCTAAGTCAAAGCCATCCAGAGTAGTGATGCTGGACGGGCGAGCAGGTGCGGGCAGTGATCGATTGAATAGCATGCATTTAGTTTTTGAGGGGGACTAGAATTGCTTTTTCATTTTAATTGTATTAAGGGAATCAGCTTTCCCCATCATATCAGTCATTGCATCACTTTAGAGAGCTATTTATAACTTGTAAGAAATGTTCAGATCAACCAGCCCTTGGCAGCTGGTTGTTTAATAAGGTTATTTACTAAGGTTTTTGTGAGCCCATAGATTGTTGCAATGTTTGAGTCACTCAAATACCACAGTAACACAGACTTAGCAAAGTATAATAGAACTGCAAGAAAATAAGCTTTAAACCTGCACAATTCTCTCTCCACCAACAATATTGGTGTGAACAGTGTGTTGTGAACAGTACTTGTGCCCATTGAAATAGGCGTGGATCGCGGGATGCTCCCCAATACTGGAAGGGGGCCTGAGTGAAGTAGTTTGGGAACCACTGTGCTATGATGTATAAGAATATATATTTTTCTAATAATTCACAACTGTTCATCAAATCAAAATCAAATTTATTTATATAGCCCTTCGTACATCAGCTGATATCTCAAAGTGCTGTACAGAAACCCTGCCTAAAACCCCAAACAGCAAGCAATTCATGAACCAGCATTGAGTACTAACAGGTTTAGGATGACACAGAGGACACGTACCTTCCTGGTTAGTATGGGTAAGTAGACAGAGTTGATCTGGCGTCACTCCCCCCCCCCTGTTGTCAGACGTCCTGTAGGTTGTAATCGTCCCTGATTGACTGGGAGGCCATGTGAAGTGGGTGAGACATGCTCTCTCCCCCCTCCCACTCCTCCAAATTCAAACCATCTTGGAAATGACCATGAAACCACATCTAAGCAATAGTCGCTAAGAGATTGCTACTGTGACATCAAATAAAGTCTTTGCCCTTCAGTCCTCAATGGTTAAACAGTGTATGGCTGATATGTGATATGATATCATTACCTTCCTCCCCCCAGAAGACATTATGCTCTGTATCAGCTTGTTCATTGAGAAGAATGGAGAAATCAATCCCCTCGTGTCTTTAACAAACATGTGCTGCTCCTGTGCTGCTCCTATTCTAGGAGACTCTCCACAATGGCCCCATAGGCCACAGCTAAACCAGTAACTGATGTAGACTGACGGCTCAACACACATTTGAGTGTGAGAGAGTGGCAGTGTTGATACTTCTGCTGCTGCAGTACAACGTAGCCAACTCTCCTTTAATAGACTGGGGGTTAGCTGGCACACTCGGGCTGATGTGCGCACACACACAGCACAGTTAATCAACACTCAAAATAAGCTCTGCAGCTGCACAGTCCAGTGTGTGTGTGTGTGTGTGCGCACATCCACTCCGGAGGAAACGGAAAGGTAACAGGACGCTAGGATCCACAGACATGCCATGCAGCCCTTTGAACTCAAGTCAATCTAGTGAGCAAACACTGGGCTTAGCCTGTAATGCATTTCAGACATAGACCCCAACTCCCTAGACAAAACAGACACAGGCTATTTGTGAGGGTCCATATCTGTGTCAGTTGCAATGTGTAGAGGGGGCAGATTTTTCAAATGTGTATAGTGTGTCGGGCCAAAAATTATTTCTTTGGTTGTTTGTGTGGGTGGGTGTGGGATAACTTGTTTTGGTCTAATATTAGTGGACCATGTGTGCACGTGTGCGACTGCACTAGGGCTGACCCCATTTAGCCTATTTACATGTTTGGTAAATAGGCTGGTGGTCGACCGAGATTTCTTTAGCCGAGCAGTAGCATGAAAAAAAAACAGTTTTATAATTGTGGTGTACAAGACATCCAGTCTGATTGGCGCCTGTCTAAGCAGACTGATCCATTGTGGAGGCCGTGGGAATGGCACGGCCCCTCACCAAGACACGGGCTACTGAAATGGTATATGGATGTGTTATGTAAGAGCAATGGTGGAACACTAGACCATGTTGCGATGTGCATTATAGCAAAGTTAACCAGCATATTCCCGGCAGTTAGGAGACGAGCAAACAGCCCTGGCCTTAATTGTCTAAGAAAAGCGAGGAGAGAGGAAACCAACTTAATTAGGTCTATAATCAACAACCTAACTTTCATAAGTCATCCATCCATCTACAGTACCAGTCATTCTTTTACCTCTTTCTCTCCCCAATTTCGTGGTATCCAATTGGTATCCCGTACGGACTCGGGAGAGGCGAAGGTCGAGAGCCGTGCGTCCTCCGAAACACAACCCAACCAAGCTGCACTGCTTCTCGACACAATGCCCGCTTAACCCGGAAGCCAGCCGCACCAATGTGTTGGAGGAAACACCGCACACCGGGCGACCGTGTCAGCGTGCACTGCGTTCGGCCTGCCACAGGAGTCGCTAGAGCGCGATGGGACAAGCACATCCCTGCCGGCCAAACCCTCCCCTAACCCGGACGGCGCTGGTCCAATTGTGCGCCGCCCCGGCTGCGACAGGAGCCTGGACTCGAACCAGGATCTCTAGTGGCACAGCGAAGCAGCCTTAGATCGCAGCGCCACTTAATGCTTGCTGCTTGTGCTTTTACAGACTGGGAGGATCGGGAGCTGATGTAGTAGTGGTGGCAGAATGCGCTGTGGAAACCTCCATCCCCAGTGGTGTGTGTCAGCCACAGGGGCCACGGGCCACCATGTAATCACCACATAACTCTGTTTGCAGCGTACACTACTCAGCTCGCCCCTTTGGCACCATAACGCGGCTGTTTTGCCGTGTAGGCCAGCATCACATAACTCTACCATGGCCACTGGGCTAAATACAGCTAGACGCTGCCGTATATCTCTTCCTTCGCCGTTGTATGCTAGAAAACTAGCGCCTCAGGACCATGACGCGACAGCTAAGCCCTTTGGCATCACATAACTCTACCTCAGACACTAGGAGACAAATAACCCATCATTCTACCATAGCCAGCTCCGGTCTAAACATAGCTAATTGGACCAGGACGCCATTCTAGAGTTTTGGTACATAGCTCCAGTGAACAGTTTTGGTACATAGCTCCAGTGAACAGTTTTGGTACATAGCTCCAGTGAACAGCTTCAGTACAGAGGTCCAGCGTAGCGCTCTACTCCTGCTGGCTCAGCTGTCAGCTGCCCAATCCGCTACTTTTCTCTCGTTCTCCTCTAAATCAACGCCGATTCCAATTTCCAGCCAGAATTGATTGATGAGGGATTGGTGTGGCAGCAACGCCAGAGTCCATTACTAAAGACGGAGTCTGGGAAAGGCTTGGGGACTTCCGGTGTGTGCTGGGGGATTGAAGTGGGAATTGTGTCCGGATACACCAGGAAGAGAGAGGAGAAAAGTGGGATGTGGTTATGGGAATAAAGAGAGATGAGTGTTTCTGGGTTACATTTAGAATGTGGGGCAGTCGGGTAAACAAGGGGGAATGCAGGGGTCTACCGGGCATACCTGTAGGTATGCAAACACACAAACCTCGGGTGATTTCAGTCACAACGTGGATGTTTGTAGTAGAACTCCTCCCCCTGGTTATGGTAAATGATGGGCCCTCAACATCCCAAGGGGTTTGGAGTTGGGTTGGGTTTCCAGAAAATACACACACACACACGGGTATGCTATGTGAGCCTGTAGCAGTATCCAGGTCAGGTGTCTTTCTGCCTACTTCAGATCTTTCCATCTGATTTAGGGTCCATTGATCAGGTTATAAATATGTCTCCTCCTGCTCTTCAGGGATCACTGGGTTATTATAAAAGGCCCTGATCAATAAAGCCTCTCAAATGAGGGGAAGATACCCGACATGTTTTATAGCCCAGTGAGTGTGTTTACTGGAAATGTGTGCGTTTTCAGAAGTGTAGTTATAGTGCGTGTCTGTGTATGTGCATGTCAGTGAGTGAGTGAGTGAGTGCACTTTGCAGTCTCAATGTAAGACTCAGCGCCTAGGTGTGTAGTATAGCCGGTAGCAAGGCCATATGAAATACTGGGTCAGGGGGGCTTAAATGATGCCTCTAATTGTAATGCTTAGAAACTGCTTAGTGAATAGTGTGTGTGTGTGTGTGTGTCTTTCAGGTGAGCTCTGTGTACACCCAAGTGTGTGTTAATGACTGCAAGTCCTACTCCCTTGCACTAAACACACTTCCACCCCCAAATCCCTTAGGCTAGCTGCATTGGTAAACGGCAGAGAGAGTTCTTCAGCCCTCCCGCCCCATTCCAGAAAAACCAGGAAAAGGAAAGAATTTAAAAAATGGTCTGAATCTCCTAATCTACTAGAAGTGGAATCTACCCTGCTGATATAGAGACAGACATGGAACAGATATCTTGAGATTGATACCAAGGACAAAAGTTCTGTATGAGACTAAACAGCAAATTACATTTAATTCCCTTTACAGATATTAAAATTGAATTCAGAGAAACTGAAGTCTGCATTATTACACTTAAGTTCCAAAAGACGCTTAAAATAACAGTGTAAGACGCTCTTGGCATGTGATGGGGACGGTAAGCAGGCAGACCCAAGCACATTACAAATTACAACACATTACCACGGTGGTTCTGTTTTTAGGCCCTCGGTAAAAGACACCGTGACGGGAACACCTCTGCCCGTCTACATCTCACCAGCTTTACCACCGCTCTTCTGTGTACCTTTTCCTCTCCTCCACCTGCCTCCTCCCTCCCTCCCTCCCTCCCTGGGACATGGTGTCAGTTCTGCAGTATTATTCACCCTGTCTGGGGGGGCAGAGCGATTGTGTGTCTGGAACAGAGGCCCTTAGGCTAAGCCTCAGACCTCAGCCATAGGGCCAATACAGGGCAAGGTTTTGCATCATTCACTCTTCATCTACACACATTAAAAATACAACACTACATGGAAAATATGCCTGTAGAGAAAAGAGACGGGATGGACAGAAAGCAAGTAAAAAGGCAGGAGAGGGTGAGAGAAACTGGGTGGGGAGTGTAAGAGACGGGGCTTGCAAGAGAGGAGAGCGGGAGCTGTGAGGAAAGCAGATGCAGTCCAGAGGAAAGCAGATGCAGTCCAGAGGAAAGCAGATGCAGTCCAGGTGGTACGGGATGGAGAGATGAACCCTCTATTAAAGAAGAGGAAGATGAGGAGAGCGGCACTGGGTGACAGGCCAAGAAATAAACCAGTAATGGAAAACGGAAAGGTATGCTCAACCTTTAGAGATGATCAGGTTTCAAAAAACAAAAATGTGTCGCAAACCACTTGACCTTAACTTCCTACGTAATTAAATGAGAAGCAATTCATTTAGAACAGAAAACACTGTATGAATATAATAGATAAATATAATGTCAAAACATTCAAGTAGGCTTCAAGTGAACCAGGAGGAGGACCAAAAGGACCAACTCAGTCTAACGCTTAAAGATCCAACCTATACTGAACAAAAATATCAAACGCAACATGTAACGCATTGGTCCCATCATTCATGAGCTGAAATAAAAGAGGCCTAAATTTTCCATATGCACAAAAATCGTATTTCTTTCAAATGTTGGCAACAAAGGACTCCTTCTGCCAAGAGAATCCATCCACCTGACAGGTATGGCATATCACGAAGCTGATTAAACAGTATGATCATGACACAGGTGCACCTTGTGCTGGGGACAAATGGCCACTAAAATGTGCAGTTTTGTCACATACGTTTTGAAGGAGCGTGCAATTGGCATGCTGACTGCAGGAAAGTCCACCAGAGCTGTTGCCAGAGAATTGAATGTTAATTTCTCTACCATAAGCCACCTCCAACATCGTTTTAGAGAATTTGGCAGTACGCCCAACCAGACTAAAAACTGCAGACCATGTGTAACCACGCCAGCCCAGGACCTCCACATCCACCAGCTTCACCTGCGGGATCATCTGACACCATCCACTCGGACAGCTGATGAAACAGGCGTATTTATGCCTGTAATTAAGCCTTTTGTTGGGAAAAAAATCTTTGATTGGCTGGGCCTGGCTCCCCACTACGCCCCTGCCCAGTCATGTGAAATCCATAGATTACGGCCTCATTAATTAATTTTAATTGACTCATTTCCTAATATGAACTGTAAAAGCTTGAAATTGTTGCATGTTGCATTTACATTTTTGTTCAGTATATTAAAATGAGAACCACAACATCATGATCACGAATGGATTAACATAACGTCAAGGCTCCAAGTAGGCTGAAGTGAGTTGAAGAAGGCTAAAGTGGACCATCCAGAAAGAGGGCCAAAATGTCCAACTACATATGGAGTATCAGTGTCAACCACTTTAAATGGTTTCGAATCACTGTCATGTACTGTACATAGGTTGCCTTCCTAACGATGCGGGTGCTTAACATAGAGATAACCTACTCATGTATCCTGCTCCAGTAGCGATCTGTCTTCATTAGACTGGCTTTAGTCACAGAGTGGCTGTGATGAACAGCTTCCTCTCTACTAGGCTACCTAGCTTCAGAGAGAGAGGGGTAGTGTTCCAAATGGGAGCCTGTTCCCTTTCTAGTGCACTTCCCAGGGAATAGGTTTGCATTCGGGACACACGCGGAGAGTACAGACAAGCTCGACGCCTTCAGCCCGCTCTCTTTCCGTCTCTTCCTCAGTCTCCCTGCACTTGTCCTTTCTTTCACCCTTCTGCTTTGTTCAGACTGCAGGCTCAAATCACTTTTGTCCAAAAAGCAATTTACAAGTGACCAAATGGCATTTGTGTGTTCAGACAGCCGTCATTTGCTGACTGACACGTCTACCGCTAGTTGTGAAAGTAAAGACAGGTGTCTGTGCAGTGGTGTAGGCTGATTGGTGGTGGTGCTTCCCATCACTCAGAGGTTGAGTAGCTAGCTAAGGTGACAGTGCCTGCCATGGAAGTTTCCCAGTCACGTCAAAGAATGATCCAAATGAGTTATTTTTGGCTAGCCACAACAGTCAACAACCGAACTAGCTGTTTAGCTTGTAGGCAAACTCACCAATGCTTTTGTAACCAATTAAAAAGCGAGTTAGCGAGAATTTTGCCATTTTCAACAGAGTAGCTCACAAGCAACAAGATATCCCAAGTAACAAATAACTCTCATTTGACCGTTCAGACAAGTCACATGGCTAGGAATCAGATTTCTATCTGACTTACAACCACCTATAGAGGTGGTTTAAAGCCGATTTGAAAATATCCGATTCTATGTGCTCAAACTACAGGAAAAATATCAGACCTGTCAGATATGCCAACAAAAAAAGATATGGATTTGAGTCACTTCAAACTGCCCGTGTGTGAACAAGGCTTTATTACCTCTCCTCTACCCCCACTCTTCCCCGTCCCGTCTGCCAGCACAGTAGGTCGTTGAAGTAGATCGTAACAGAGGTACAGAGGCAGTCTGCCTGGCCAGAGCTTTAATTGTAGCTGTCGTGTAAAGACACACAGCTGGCTAGGTGGGTAGTCAGTCCCCTTCGGAGGCTGAATCAGAATCGTCCCAATGGTTTCTGTCACACTACCTAACAGTTTGGTGGGACGGAGAGGTGGGCACAGCCAGGTAAGAGGTGATGGGAACAGCCACACGATCTCACACACAATTTCACCCAGAGTCACCCCATGCTTCTACAATCTGCACAAAGACAATTACCACCCGCTGAGGCTGGTACCAGATCGCGGAACTGATTTTATTTAGCAGACTTTCCTCTTTTCTCGTTCTTACATACACCCCCCTTCTACCTTCCTCTATCCATTCCTTTTCTCTATTTAAATCTCTACTGATTAACTAAAAGGGAAACTTCACAGAGAATAGAGTAGTGTGAGAAGACTAAAGATCAAGTTCAATTAATATGACAAACTAGGGAGTCCAAGAAAAGGTTGAAAATGATCGAGTGCACTACCACAAAAAGAGATTTGGAAGCTCAGCTCAAACAAAGTTATGTCCAGACAGCCAGTACAGAAAATGCGTACCTCTTCTTCTCCTCCTCCTCTTCCCCGTTTCTCTCCTTTAATTTCTCTACACCCTGCTGCCCCTTGCTCTGTCCTGCCTACTGATTCAGTGTCCAGGGCTAGCCCTGCCACGCACCAGTCAGTGTCCTGAGCCCACCTCGGCTTGCACGCACGCAATCTCCTTTACTCTCACGTGGCCACCGAAGCCATCAGTGACAGGAGATTATGGTCAGCCACACACACCTCCGCCACGCTCCCACATATTGCCCTGTGTACGACGGCCACCGAAGCCTTCAGTGGCAGGCAACATCTGTCTGGCCAGTGGACAGAAACATTACAGTTTGAGGAGACATGTATATACTGTACTCTATACCATCCACTGCATCTTACCATCTTGATGTAACGTATCACAAGCCACTTTAAACAATCCCACTTGTATATGTTTACATACCCTACATTACTCATCTCATATGTATATACTGTACTCTATACCATCCACTGCATCTTACCATCTTGATGTAACGTATCACAAGCCACTTTAAACAATCCCACTTGTATATGTTTACATACCCTACATTACTCATCTCATATGTATATACTGTACTCTATACCATCTACTGCATCTTGCCTATGCAGTTCTATACCATCACTCATTCATATATTTTTTAATGTACATATTCTTCATTCCTTTACACTTGTGTTACTCGTTAGATATTACTGCATTGTCGGAACTAGAAGCACAAGCATTTCGCTACACTCGCATTAACATCTGCTAACCATGTGTATGTGACAAATAAAAGTTGATTTGATTTGAGACGGACTGAATCCTAAACAGTGTGGCGAGTGTGTGCTGATTAGATATGTAGTCATGAACAAAACAGTGAATGTCAGCTATACCAGCACATCACGCCTGCATGTCAAATCGCTACATTCATATATTTTTTAATGTACATAGGGCTTCAGTCCTTTACACACAGGACAGACACTCTGCTTTTATTACCCCACCTAGGGTTTACTGTGGCTCAGATGGAATCAGGTTTCACGTTGACAAATTAAAGCCCTGATTTGGATTTCGAGAGCGCAAGATAATGCTCAAATGATCAGCTGTAAGGCTGCAGTCCCATTCCCTGCAGCAGTGAAAAGCGGATAATCCCGTGTAGCGCTCTCCACTACTAATTGTGTCACCGGCTCACAGCATGGAAGGCAGTGAAAAGAGTGAGAAAAGTAGAGCGGGAAAGCCTGACACACTGTTTTCAGAATCTGAAGATAATCTACCAATTCTGAGAACTGGGTCTGCGGGTTTCGAGTCTCTTTACTTTTGTCACTCTTATCGACGCACATCAACTGTGAGTCTTGAGGGGTGTGTGGCGAATGGAAGGACGCGCTGCAACCTCATTGTGTAAACACGGATACACACACACACACACACAAACACACCGCATAATAGACAGTGAGAAGGAGAGACACGCTGCACTGAAGGGTGCATGCGCTGCAGACGGAAGGATGCTGTAGATAACTAAGTAAGCAGCTTTGAGGAGGACAGGCAGGCAGGCCCAGACCTGAACCTCCTTATATCAGCTCTAACACAAGGCCAGACGCTCACATCCCTACATGACAATAGAATTAGTCTCATCGGTGTGATCAAATACAGGGTGTTTTAAATGCACCTTTGAATCGAACACACAGGGTGTTTCTAAAATAAATGCATAATACCGATGCTGCGAGCAAGCAAATTGGAGCACGGGAGGGTCGGGGTTTGAGTCCAAGTCGAAGTTTGCGAAACGGAGCACGGAAAGCACTTCTCTAATGCGTACTCGAATGAGCAGAAATATAAAACCGCCATTAAAAAAATATATAATCAATGGCGCCCATTATTTTCACTGAAGCGAGAGAAAACATACTTCGGAATTAAATATTCAAAATCAAATCAAATGTTATTTGTCACATACACATGGTTAGCAGATGTTAATGCGAGTGTAGCGAAATGCTTGTGCTTCTAGTTCCGACAATGCAGTAATAACCAACGAGTAATCTAACCTAACAATTTCACAACAACTACCTTATACACACACACACACAAGTGTAAAGGGATGAAGAATATGTACATAAAGATATATGAATTAGTGATGGTACAGAACGGCATAGGCAAGATGCAGTAGATGGTATCGAGTACAGTATATACATATGAGAAGAGTAATGTAGGGTATGTAAACAAAGTGACATAATTTAAAGTGGCTAGTGATACATGTATTACATAAAGATGCAGTAGATGATATAGAGTACAGTATATACATATGAGATGATTAATGTAGGGTCTGTAAACATTATATTAAGAGGCATTGTTTAAAGTGGCAAGTGATAAAAAAATGTACATCAATTTTTCCATTGTGCCTATTCACATCAAAATGTTGCCGGAATACAATACTTGAACTTGATAGGTTTATAAATACATGCGGTGTCAATTTTGGCATGTTTACCTGCCTACAATACCCACTGTCGCACGCGTAGATCACAAGCCCATATTAAGTCAATAGTGTTAACTGGCTAGCTACTACTTTTTCGCTAGCTAACAGTAGTTTTAGGTCATTTTCTGGTTAGCTACATTATTACAATTCACATACCGGTATCTAGCTGATAGTTATGAAGTAAAACGTTTGCCGTGTGTATATCTTGTTTGGTCTCCATTGTTGCCACTGTCCGTCCTGGTTGGAATTAGGTTCAGTGAATTGGGAGGTGTAGGGTGAGGTAACACAGTAATGGAAGTGCAAGTGCTTCTCAAATGTTTGTGCGCTCCACCCTCTCGTCCTCACAAGAACGTACTCAGAGAACATCCTCGGGGGGATGCACTGGGAACATGAGTGTGTGGAGCACGGTTGGATTGCATATTGAAAAATGCCCACAGATCTCAATGACTCGATACACTTGTCAGTGGCAAAGAGAATGGCAAGGACAAGACTGGGTGGCAGGTAGCTTAGCGGTGAAGAACACTGGGCCAGAAACCGGTCGCTGGTTCGAATCCCTGAGGCGACTAGGTAAAAAGTATGTCGATGTGCCCTTGAGCAAGGCACTTATATTCAACCTAATTTCTGCCGTCAGTAGCCCTGGATAAGAGCGTCGGCTACATGAAGCAATAAAAGCCATTTCATCAGCCTAAAAATCCTATTCAAGACGGGAGCTTTTTGTACTCTTCAACATTCATTTCCAAGAAATCTGTCAAACTGGCAGTTGCAATGTCATCTTATGGCAATGAGCTGTAACTGAATTGTCTCGGCACATAAAACCAGTATCTTTCTGGCACTTTGGAAGAAAGAGGACAGAAGAAGTAAAGGCAGCCAAGTGCAACTCTTAGTACAAGCCCTGTGAGAAAGTGGCTTATTCAGGCATCCACTTGCCGGACCCTTCAGACAGGACACCATTAGCTAGGGGATGGACACACACACACTAGGGATCCCTTAGAACTGAAGTCCCCACAGTCGCAAATTGGGGGAGAGCAGAAAAGCCAAGGTCCCCAGGTTCAAAAGCAACCAAAGCACCAAATGGAGGAAGGAGCTGGTTGAGTGACAGACGTGTGGATGGAAAATGTGTGTGAAGAAAGAATGTGTGTATGCGCGCAAATGACAAAGTGTATGTGTCTGATTGAGACTGCTGATTGAGTAGTCGTGCGGAAGTATACCAAGACACGCGTATGCTTCATGCTCTTCACTTTACCTTGACAAGCCAGAGCAGGAGAATGTAGATGGATATTTAGATGAGGTCACTGGATAAATGGAATATGACACTTAATATGCACTGGGAGCCCGTCTGAAAAACCAGGCATTCTAGAAGCTCGGTGTTCCCTGACAAAAGACAAGTGAATAGACTTATATTCTCTACATTATTAGTACATCTAACAATAAAGAACAAGTGCATTGATCCGAGACCTAAACCAAGGTTCTGCATTATTTTACAGTAATAAAGATGGCAACATCTGGGAGGGAAGAATACATGCCTCTAGAAATCGACAGCAACACAAACTAAGACCAAATTGTACAACAACTTGGCTCACACGTAACCCTTTATGTTACGGTACACGTGCAACTTTGTAGATCGCCAACGATGAAGCCTGGACTGAGCTGTTCTGGGCGCAACAGAAAAATCCTCAGACCAAACTCTTCGGGAATTGTGAGAGCCTACATCTTATGACGAAACTGACTGGAAAATGGATAGAGAAGATTGCTTAGTACAATGTAAACAGAAGCCTCGTCATTCAGCAGTACTGCAGCTGGACTGTAAAGCAGCTTAGCTGTGCGCCTCAATTCAATCACCCTTCAAAACAGCACTACATTTGACTTGATCCTTCTTGAATACTGAATGGACATCATGACGTTACAGACGGGGGTAATGTGGGATATTGAAAGTTGCTTAGTACAGTCGTGGCCAAAAGTTTTCAGAATTACACAGATATTAATTTACACAATGTTTGCTGCCTCAGTGTCTTTAGATATTTTTGTCAGATGTTACTATGGAATACTGAAGTATAATTACAAGCATTTCATAAGTGTCAAAGGCATTTATTGACAATTACATGAAGTTGATGCAAAGAGTCAATATTTGCAGTGTTGACCCTTTATCAAGACCTCTGCAATCCACCCTGGCATGCTGTCAATTAACTTCTGGGTCACATCCTGACTGATGGCGGCCATTCTTGCATAATCAATGCTTGGAGTTTGTAGGTTTTTGTTTGTCCGCCCGCCTCTTGAGGATTGACCCCAAGTTCTCAATGGGATTAATGTCTGGGGAGTTTCCTGGCCATGGACCCAAAATATCGATGTTTTGTTCCCCGAGCCACTTGGTTATCACTTTTGCCTTAAGGCAAGGTGCTCCATCATGCTGGAAAAGGCATTGTTCGTCACCAAACTGTTCCTGGTTGGTTGGGAGAAGTTGCTCTCGGAGGATGTGTTGATACCATTCTTTATTCATGCCTGTGTTCATAGGCAAAATTGTGAGTGAGCCCACTCCCTCGGCTGAGAAGCAACCCCACACATGAATGGTCTCAGGATGCTTTACTGTTGGCATGACACAGGACTGATGGTAGCGCTTACCTTGTCTTCTCCGGACAAGCTTTTTTCCAGATGCCCCAAACAATCAGAAAGGTGATTCATCAGAGAAAATGACTTTATCCCAGTCCTCAGCAGTCCAATCCCTGTACCTTTTGCAGAATATCAGTCTGTCCCTGATGTTTTTCCTGGAGAGAAGTGGCTTCTTTGGTGCCCTTCTTGACACCAGGCCATCCTCCAAAAGTCTTCGCCTCACTGTGCGTGAAGATGCACTCACACCTGCCTGCTGCCATTCCTGAGCAAGCTCTGTACTGGTGGTGCCCCGATCCCACAGCTGAATCAATTTTAGGAGACGATCCTGGCGCTTGCTGGACTTTCTTGGGCGCCCTGAAGCCTTCTTCACAACAATTGAACCGCTCTCCTTGAAGTTCTTGATGATCCGATAAAGGATTGATTTAGGTGCAATCTTACTGGCAGCCTGTGAAGCCCTTTTTGTGCAAAGCATTGATGATGACACGTGTTTCCATGCAGTTAACCATGGTTGACAGAGGAATAACAATGATTCCTAACCTCCTTTTGAAGCTTCCAGTCTTATTTGAACTCAATCAGCATGACAGAGTGATCTCCAGCCTTGTCCTCGTCAACGCTCACACCTGTGTTAACAAGAGAATCTCTGACATGATGTCAGCTGCTCCTTTAGTGGCAGGGCTAAAATGCATTGGAAATGTTTTGGGGGGTTCAGTTCATTTGCATGACAAAGAGGGACTTTGCAATTCATCTGATCACTCTTCATAACATTCTGGAGTATATGCAAATTGCCATCATACAAACTGAGGCAGCAGACAGCAGAAAATGTAGATTTGTGTCATTCTCAAAACCTTTGGCCATGACTGTAGCAGGCATTGATAAGAGGAGTGAGCACTTTGGGGTAGAAGTCAGGTCAGATGAAGTGAGGAAGAACAGATATCACTGAGGTTCTGTCTAGCAACAGAGATGCATTGGCTGTTCAGATGTGTAGGAGGAGACTCAACCTAAGAGTTAGGGTTAAATATCAGTGTGTGTGTGAAAATGTATTTAATGCAGCTGAATTGATCCTCTGGGAAGAATAAACATGGTTAAGCTTTCATAGTGTCCGTGGAGTATTATACTCAGAATTAGAACCTATCAAAAGGGTCTGAATATTATGTAAATGGGGAATTTGTTTTATTATGTGTAATACATTTGCAAGAATTTATAAAAAGCTGTTTTCACTTTGTCATTATGGGCTACTGTGTGTAGATTGATGAGGGGAAACCATTTAATTGAATCCACTTTAGAATAAGATCTGTAATGTATCAAAACTTGGGAAAATGGAAGGGGTCTGAATCCTTCCCGAATGCACCGAACACCCACGGTTTTATCAGAAAATGGTAAAACACAACGAGGCTGATGGAACAGATCAGAACGTTTAGCTTAAAATGTTAATAAACTATTATTTCTTCACATTATACTCGCAGCAATGCACACGCGGCAAGACGAAACTGTTCTAATGAGCAACTGATTTGAAAACCAAGAGAACACTAGATAAATGCTGCTTTTAATGGCATATGAGGAAGTGTTTCTAAAATAATTCAACGTTTCTACGGTCAGATTTTGTCTTTGCTAATTTCAAGCAAGGTAAGGCCTGGCCTGCCTTATAATATGAAGTAAAACATCCAAGTTTCAAACAATTAAGTTGTTTGAGATTTGGTTCCTCAGATTGGTGGTGATGTGCGGTGCACAACAGCCACTGGCCATTTGACCTGAACTAGTATGTTGACAGAATCAAGCCTTAACATTATTATTTATCTATTTATTTATATTTATTGTTATTTATCATTATATCTGTCAAACTTGACTGTAATTTAGCCATTCTTTATGTAATTAAGTCTTTAAAGTTTGGTTACAATTTCTGGCACCTCCCACGTATCAGCATGTTTGCTGACGTCAATGCACTTAGATCACCTTTTGAAGTGTAGGCTAATTATTTATGTACGTTTATGCAAGTTAGTGTGAGTCACATGCGTTCGACGGATGACAGCTAAAACTAGCAGTGTCCCGTTTGGCCTTTTTACATCCCATTCAGACTGAAGAGCTCAGACACAGAAGCTGTAGAAAGGCCAAAGTCCTCCACTGTTCACCATCACTCTCCAAGTCTCAAGGCCTCTCGTTTCCAAGCCTCTCTCTCTCTCTCTGCTGCCCCCTCGCCTCCCCCTCTATCTGGCTTCAGCCTCTCCATTCCTCTCGGCACCCACAAAACCCTAGACCCTCAGCCCTCGCGTGAACTCTGTCTTGGACTTTAGCTGGAGCCTGGACATGGCATGAATGTGTTGCTACTTTATGCATAGAGTTGCCTGTTAGCATTTGCCTACAGATAGTACTAACAATTGGGTAGTCTCAACTTTTCAGCACCCTCCACTATTCTCAATGTCTAACTATGTCTGGCCCACTCTACCCATTTACTTGGCTTGTTCTCCTGATTCTCTGTAGCATCCTACTCTGGGCCTACCATCTAGCCTGTCTGTCTGCTTAGAGTTGGGCTACAACTATGAATTGTGTCATGTTCATCTTTCAAGCATCCAATTCCTAGCCTCCCCAATGTGCTAGTCCCACACTACCGATTCACTCGAACTGCCTCTTGATTCCCACTTGCCCCCTATTCGTCTTGGCCGTCTATCTTCCCTCTCCCACTGCCTCCCATTTGTATGCAGCTCCAGCCACCAGAATAGAGCTCTTACTTAAAATGACATTTGCTCGTGTGGCTCATAGCTGCTGTGTTCACTACACACCGTATGGAAGCATGCATCCTGAGTGTCTGTATTGGGCATTAGTAATACATGGGATTTCTGTGTGATCTAAAAACAAGGATCAATTTGGTGTGCGGCGGGGCTTTCTATTGAGTGTTTGTGCATTAGACTACGTGGTGTTTGGAAAGCTGTTGTCATGTTTACCAGAATTACCACCCCTGCTACACTAATGAGGATTTTACCATCGTGCCATCTGATACCCTCCGAGCTAGTTGTGCTCTCGTTTTTGGATTTGAGCGACATTTACTTACTGGAATCATAACATTTCCATAATCCTTTTTCCTCAAAAACACTTGTTTGGATTCCCACATGCATGTTTTACTTAGCTATTGGTTCTAATTTTCACGTGTCCATCTTCTCTTCCTATCCGTGTTCAGCGTGTGTGCCTGTGTTTGTGTGTCAATACGCGTTAGTTGTACTTGTGTGTTAAGCTCTTGACCCGTGACTGAGTAACATGTAAGGGCTTGTAGGCATCTGACCCACTTAACCACTACAACCAAATAGATTACCTTTCCCTGACTTCTGTAGTATGTTCTACACTGAGCTGTGAGCAGTGACAAACATGCTTTTTCTGAGCTGTTCTAAGTCTGGCCCTCACTACACTTATGGTAAGTCTGTGGACACTACTTCTAAACCAGCCTCATCTCAGTACATGCAGTTCTGAGAATGCAAGCACTGATCCAAGGTCTGTTTTGGTTAAAGCGCTCCACAATGGAGTAAGAATTTTTGCATGTTATTTTCAGGAAATGTCTGTAATATATCTCCAGTAATAGTGGAATGATAGTATTTCACAGTATTACTTGCCTGCCAAAGTTGTAATGATCTGATATTCGCCTATAGATTTCTCCCGCCGGAGCGGACTCTTTTTGTCAAAATGGGAAAGCTGTTTCGAATTTGTGCCTGTGTTATCTAGTGGAAATCAGGTCAAGTGGCCAACGTAGAAATCACTGTCATATCCTGGTTGTTAAAATTCAAGCTGGTGGACCAAAACCGAAAGTAAAAGGTTCAAGCCTTAGTCTCTCATGTTACAGGGAAATGGGATACAGGGGAGGGGGAGATTTGTTTTGAATACAGCCTAGTGCTGTTGCAATTCACTTAGCTTCCACATAAGGGAGAAATTATGGGTGGAGCACCTAGATTCTAAGAATTCTCAGAATTTGAGTAGGGCAGGCTTATCCTGGATCTGTACTTTGATGCTACCCTTACCTGACGTGAGCAAGAAGTTGCCGATAATACTAATGTGTGACATTCAACTCAAGGTCCTCATCTCAAGTCAAATCGCACCTGTTCAAAAACAAATGGCGTGTTTCTCAGCTCAGTTGAAAGCGTTGCAGAATGTCTCCACAGAGTCACGATTCCTTTCTTCGACACCGATGCCATCATGAATCGCACAAAACATTTCACAGCATCAGTTACAAAACATAATCGAACACGTCTGCACAAACAAACGCAATGCCTTTCTGTAAAGGCCTTTACATCTTCCCCATACACTAGTCTACAGCATCATGAGTCAAACTCAAACACTTTCGTGTCCCCATCAGCCTATTCACTGTGCCTGAAGACTACAAAAGCCCTTGTCTTCTCTTCTCAGAAAACCAATGTTTGTTTACACAAAGACGAGTTTATCCCTACGAGAATGAGTTTATCCGCCTTTGGATTACATTCTCAGCTCTCT
This sequence comes from Oncorhynchus tshawytscha, assembly GCF_018296145.1. Lineage (NCBI taxonomy): Eukaryota > Metazoa > Chordata > Actinopteri > Salmoniformes > Salmonidae > Oncorhynchus > Oncorhynchus tshawytscha. The sequence goes on along the minus strand of NC_056460.1, from coordinate 9,531,738 downwards.
CCATCGAGAAGGCTCTGTGACAGCTCCTCATCGGATGTCCTTGAGGTGGTGGCTCTGTGACAGCTCCTCATCGGATGTCCTTGAGGTGGTGGCTCTGTGACAGCTCCTCATCGGATGTCCTTGAGGTGGTGGCTCTGTGACAGCTCCTCATCGGATGTCCTTGAGGTGGTGGCTCTGTGACAGCTCCTCATCGGATGTCCTTGAGGTGGATGCTGCGACGGCGCCAGCAGCACATGGTAAACACAGGAACGTGTGTGTGTGCACATGACTCACTTATTAATTACGTGGAGCTGTTTGAATAGCTACACACACACACGTTCTGGAGTTGTTTCAATAGCTGTAAGTCTCCCGCCGATGTCGGGGTGTCCGGGAGCGCTAATCGCTACATTGTTTGTATTGTATTTGTATTGCTGAGGATCATGGCGCTAACAGACGCTAATGTCGTCCTACTGAACCATTGACGGGCAAGAAAAATAAACACAAACCTAAAGTAATTACTTCATCCTCCGAGGGACATTGTTATTGATGCTTTACAGTCAAGCTACTGAATGACGAGGCCTCTCATTTCTTTACATTGTATAGTCATGGCCGAAAGTTGAGAATGACACAAATATACATTTTCACAATGTCTGCTGCCTCAGTTTGTATGATGGCAATTTGCATATACTCCAGAATGTTATGAAGAGTGATCAGATGAATTGCAATTAATTGCAAAGTCCCTCTTTGCCATGCAAATTAACTGAATCCCCAAAAAAACATTTCCACTACATTTCAGCCCTGCCACAAAAGGACCAGCTGACATCATGTCAGTGATTCTCTCGTTAACACAGGTGTGAGTGTTGACGAGGACAAGGCTGGAGATCACTCTGTCATGCTGATTGAGTTTGAATAACAGGAGGGTGGTGCTTGGAATCATTGTTCTTCCTCTGTCAAACATGGCTGACTGCAAGGAAACACATGTCATCATTGCTTTGCACAAAAAGGGCAAGGATATTGGTGACAGTAAGGTTGCACCTAAATCAGGAGAGCGGTTCAATTGTTGTGAAGAAGGCTTCAGGGCGCCCAAGAAAGTCCAGCAAGCGCCAGGACCGTCTCCTAAAGTTGATTCAGCTGTGGGATCGGGGCACCACCAGTACACAGCTTGCTCAGGAATGGCAGCAGGCAGGTGTGAGTGCATCTGCACGCACAGTGAGGCGAAGACTTTTGGAGGATGGCCTGGTGTCAAGAAGGGCACCAAAGAAGCCACTTATCTCCAGGAAAAACATCAGGGACAGACTGATATTCTGCAAAAGGTGCAGGGATTGGGCTGCTGAGGACTGGGGTAAAGTCATTTTCTCTGATGAAGCACCTTTCCGATTGTTTGGGGCGTCCGGAAAAAAGCTTGTCCAGAGAAGACAAGGTAAGCGCTGCCATCAGTCCTGTGTCATGCCAACAGTAAAGCATCCTGAGACCATTCATGTGTGAGGTTGCTTCTCAGCCAAGGGAGTGGGCTCACTCACAATTTTGCCTATGAACACAGCCATGAATACAGAATGGTAACAACACATCCTCCGAGAGCAACTTCGCCCAATCATCCAGGAACAGTTTGGTGACGAACAATGCCTTTTCCAGCATGATGGAGCACCTTGCCATAAGGCAAAAGTGATAACCAAGTGGCTCGGGGAACAAAACGTCGATATTTTGGGTCCATGGCCAGGAAACTCCCCAGACCTTAATCCCATTGAGAACTTGTGGTCAATCTTCAAGAGGCGGGCGGACAAACAAAAACCTATAAATTCTGACAAACTCCAAGCATTGATTGTGCAAGAATGGGCTGCCATCAGTCAGGATGTGGCCCAGAAGTTAATTGACAGCATGCTAGGGTGGATTGCAGAGGTCTTGAAAAATAAGGGGCAACACTGCAAATATTGACTCTTTGCATCAACTTCATGTAATTGTCAATAAAAGCCTTTGACACTTATGAAATGCTTGTAATTATACTTCAGTATTCCATAGTAACATCTGACAAAAATATCTAAAGACACTGAGGCAGCAAACTGTGTAAATGAATGTGTCATTCAAAACTTTTGGCCACAACTGTACATGTGATCCATTTCCCTGCATTCAGCACATTCCAAGCCTAATTGTACACACTATATACCTTCCTCATACAGATAACCAATAACTTCTGGTGTAGACCCTCTAACCCTCAACACTCCATATTTCAATAGGATACCTGATAATCAACCCTATCCCAAGTTTAGGAGTTGAGACTCGAAATTGAGGTAAGGTGCATCCTGTTTCCATCTATCAGCCTTGAGAGGTTTCTACAACTTCATGTGGTAAATTCAATTGATTGAACATGATTTGGAAAGGCACACACCTGTCTATATAAGGTCCTACAGTTGACAGTGCACATCAGAGCAAAATCCAACCCATGAGGTCAAAGGATTTGCCCATAGAGCGACGAGACAATAGTGTCGAGGCACAGATCTGGGGAAGGGTAGCAAAACATTTCTGCAGCATTTTAGGTCCCCAAGAACACAGTGGCCTCCATCATTCTTAAAGGGATCAACTTTAGAACCTCTTCCTAGAGCTGGCCGCCTGGGGGAGAAGGTCCATGGTCAGGGAGGTGACCAAGAACCCGATGGTCACTGACAGAGCTTCAGGGTTCCTCTGTGGAGATGGGAGAACCTTCCAGAAGGACAACCATTTGGGCAGCACTCCAACAATCAGGCCTTTATGGTAGTGGCCAGACAGAAGCCACCTTAGTAAAAAGGCACAACAGCCCACTTGGAGTTTGCCAAAAGGCACCTAAAGAATCTCAGACCATGAGAAACAAGATTGTCTTGTCTGAAGAAACCAAGATTGAACTCTTTGGTCTGAATGGAGGAAACCTGGCACCATCCCTACGGTGAAGCATGGTGGTGTCAGCATCATGCTGTGGGGATGTTTTTCAGCGGCAGGGACTGGGAGACTAGTCAGGATCGAGGGAAAGATGAACAGAGCAAAGTACACTGTGATCCTTGATGAAAACCTGCTCCGGAGGGCTCAGGACCTCAGACTGGGGCAATGGTTCACCGTCCAACAGGACAACGACCCTGAGCACACAGCCAAGACAACATAGGAGTGGCCTCGTGACAAGTCTCAATGTCCTTGAGTGGCCCAGCCAGAGCCCGGACTTGAATCCAATCGAACATCTCTGAAGAGACCTTAAAATAGCTGTGCAGCAACGCTCCCCATCCAACCTGACAGAACTTGAGAGGATCTGCGAGAACAATGGTAGAAACTTCCTAAATACAGGTGTGCCAAACTTGTAGCGTCATACCCAAGACCCAATACCCAAGTCTCAAAGGTGTAATCGTTGCCAAAAGTGCTTCAATAAATTACTGAGTAAAGGGTCTAAATACTTATGTAAATTTAATATTTCAAAAAAAAATTGTAGAACATTATCAAAAATGTCTAAAAACCTGTTTTTACTTTGTTATTATGGGGTAGTGTGTAGATTGAGGGGGGGAAACTATTTTAACCATTTTAGAATATGGCTGTAACGTAACAAAATATGGGAGAAGTAAAGGGGTCCGAATACTTTCCAAATGCACTAACTTTGGATCCATCATCCCAGAACTGTCCCAGAGTCTGTTTTGAACATTCCCAGACATATTTTCTATTTTTCCTGGGACGACAGGACCTTGATTTCAAGCTAGGCCTGGCACAATTACGGTATAAGCGTGTATCCGACAGTTGTGTAACCAGTGTGAAATGGCTAGCTAGTTAGCGGGGTGCACGCTTATAGCGTTTCAATCGTGATGTCACTCGCTCTGAGACCTTAAAGTAGTTGTTTCCTTGCTCTGCAAGGGCCGGGGCTTTTGTGGAGCGATAGGTAACGATGCTTCGAGGGTGTCAGTTGTTGATGTGTGCAGAGGGTCCAAGGTTCGAGCCCAGGTAGGGGCTGAGAGGGACGGAAGCTATACCGTTACATATGGATGAAATAAAATAACCGTCATAGCCGGAAAAAACACACACTCACCGGCCATTTTTTTTTAGCTACACCACTCCAGTCACGCTCCTACAGACAGTGAGTCACGTGGCCGGGGCTTGCTATATAAAGCAGGCAGACAGACATCCAGTTACTGTTCGATTGAATGTTAGAACGGGCAAAACAAGTGACCTCAGCGAATGAACGAAAACCTGTGTCATTATAGGGTATTGTGTATAGATTGCTTAGGGGGAAAATATATTTAAATCAACTTTAGAATAAGGCTGTAACGTAACAAAATGTGGAAAAAGTCAAGGGGTCTGAATACTTTCTGAAGGCACTGTATGTATATATTTTGCGTGGAACGAACAGCTGACTGAAGAGGGGACGGCCTGGGCTTCGTGCGGTTGGGTCCGTTTCTGCTGTGACATGGACTCTTGACAACGTGATGAAACTTTGTTGCTCGTTGCTGAAACGAGTCTTCGGCTGTCTAGGCAACACCCCCCTCCAGGCAGCAGCAGCACACAGAAATACATTGAATATAAAGGGCTTGGAACCTCTGACAATTTGACTGGTAAACTAGCAATGGCTGCCTTTTATTGTGATGCAATCATTTCCCTGGAAATGTAAAATGTTCATACAAATTCTGTTAACTGATGTGGCTCATGCAATAGAATGCATTTATTGTAATGTCAGTTGGGTTGAATCAAATCACAGCACATGTTGATGGGTCAAAGGTCAAATAGGGGAGGGGCTTCTTATATTTGTCCTGTTTCACCTCAAGTAAAAGTCAGTAACCTGTACGAGTGGCAGGTGTGAATAAGTGTTTTTTGTATATCCAAACTCCCCCCGGAGAATGGAGTCATGGCCAGGGATCAGTCATTACTGGGGAAAGGGGGATACCTAGTCAGTTGTACAACTGAATGCATTCAACTGAAATGTGTCCTCTGAATCAGAGGTGGGAAGGGGGGGGGGCTGCCATAATTGACATCCACGCCTTTGGTGCCCGGGGAACATGCCTTGTTCAGGGGCAGAGTGACAGATTTTTACCTTGTCAGCTCAGGGATTCGATCCAGCAACCTTTCGGTTACTGGCCCAACGCTCTAACCATAAGGTTACCTGCCGCCCCAAAGACCATTGAGCAATTAGCGTTAAGTGCCTTGCTCAAGGGAGATTGACATTTTTTGTTTTTTACCTTGTCGGCTGGGAGATTCAAAACGGGCAACCTTTGGCCTACTGGCCCGATGCTCTTACAGCTCTAGGCTATCTGCCGCCAACTTCCTGCTTTGCTCCTATAGGTTAACTCGCAATGCCCGCCAGTCCACCCATTATTCCATCATTGACTTGAATGGGGATGCCTGTTCTATTCATTCTATTTCTATAGCAGCACATGCAGTCAGGAGAAGAGAAAGTGTTTCAAAAATGTATACTAAAAATACAATTTAAAAAATGCTTTGAATGGTTATTACGATGAGCATGGTGGTTGTCATTTGACCGTCACAGTCCTATTTCAAGCCTTGCCTAACGCACAAATCACAGTTTTGCACGCACACACACAAAGTTAGAGCCCACACAGATCCATCCACAATACCAGTCATTCACACATAGAAAGTATAACTGTAGGATAAGTTAAGCGCAGTAAGTGAAGCAGCATTCATTTCTTTCTGTCCCTAGTCCCATCTTGTCTTCCTGTGGGTCTCGCCTCGCCTCCTGCTCTGTAGTCTGCATCCTCTCTATGACTGGGCCCCCATAGGGCTTGCCAAATGACACACACAAGAGAGACACAGGATCGCTCACACGCGCACGCGGACAACATGTTTCAATAATAGTGCCATGCTGGCCATTTGTCCCTGAACATCGCTGACACAGAAACATGACTGGAGCGGCAGCTGAGAGATGAGTCACTGTGAAACTGTGGAGCGAGAGCAGCAGGACACCGCCGCTATTCATTACACAAACACACACTTACCAAATCAGGTGGTCGGACATACAGATACTCACTCACACCTCTGCCACGGTGCTGTCATATAAATCTGTAACAACCCAATCCACTGCCACTTATCATTCGTTCTGTCAAACTATTCGACCTCTCCGTCACTTTTATGACATGGAGCGAGCAGTCTGAAACACCTCACACACAGTCACACATACAGTCACACATACAGTCACACATACAGTCACACATACAGTCACACACAGTCACACACAGTGCAATGGTGTCACTCACTCTACTTACTGAGATGATGCGAGGTCTTACTAACACAAATGGTCACTCTCACATGACGGTCCCCATCTCACGCCTGCCTGCACAGGAGAACACACCGCCACTCACTGAATCATTACTAAACAGGCAACTAAATCAAGACATTGACCATCATATGTCTAATGTATTTGCTCAAGGCCATTGACCAGTCCAACAGTACACAGAAGAATCTATGCTCCGTCTCTTCAATGTCTACAGCAGGGCTGTTCAATGTCGGTCCTGGAGGGGCCGACATTCCTCTCCTTCTAATCAGGGACTAATTCAGACCTGGGACACCAGGTGAGCGCAGTTAACAAAATCCAGAAGGACCGGAAATTGAACAGCCCTGGTCTATAGGAATGTGAATGAGAGAATAAAACAATGCCTTTGGGGGCCTTGGAAGGACAACGTGGATTCTATATAAATCTTTGCATTTGACTATTATTTGTATTGTTTTTCCTATAAGTGACTAATATACACTGTGTACAAAACATTAAGAACACCTGCTTTTTCCATGACAGACTGACCAGGTGAATCCAGGTGAAAGCTATGATCCCTTATTGATGTCACTTGTTAAATCCTCCTTCAATCAGTGTAGATGAAGTGGAGGAGACCAGTTAAAGAAGGATTTTTAAGCCAATTCAGACAATTGAGACATGGATTGTGTACGTGTGGCATTCAGAGGGTGACTGGGCAAGACCAAAGAAGTAAGCGCCTTTGAAACGGAGTATGGTAGTAGGTAGTTGCTGCCAGTTGCACCGGTTTGAATGTGTCAAGAACTGCAGCGCTGCTTGATTTTTCACACTCAATAGTTTCCTGTGAGTATCAAGAATAGTCCAACACCCAAACGACATCCAGCCAACTTGACACATTGGAGTCTACATGGGCCAGCGTCCCTGTGGAACGCTTTCAACTCCTTGTAGAGTCCATGCCAGGCGAACTGAGGCTGTTCTGACGGCAAAAAGGGGAGAGTGTCACTCACTATTAGGAAGGTGTTCCTATTGTTTTGTAGTTTACATTTCGAAAAGGGGATCAACATACTGTACTATAACACACAAATTGACACTTGATCGGTACTAAACGTTTGCGACCTCCACCAGATCGTCACTAGATCTCTAGTTGTCTTTCCTATGATATTTAGAATGGTGATCAGCAGTCAGAGCTGATCGATACTGCTCTGAAGTGGTTCCTCTGTCTCCCATAGGGATCCCATTGTCTTGACTGATGCCTCGGCTTATTACCACATTGTTTATAGATTCGATCTATGGATCGGCCACTGACCAAGGGAAATAGGCGACCATACCTCTTCCTGTGTGTTAATTGGTCCCCCCCGACCCAGATGGGCTAGTAGTACATCTCCACATGTTATATGCTTGTTTCCTCTCGCTTGAATAGTTTGTGATCGTCCCGCCTAAAGGGGGAAGCAAATGATTGAGCATTGGGGAGAGGGAACGCCATCTCTGCATGTGAAGATGTGAATTCCGCTTTGTTCTGAAAACATTTGCATTCCAAATTTGAACAGTTAAGACTGTCAAGATCACACTAGCTCAGTCACCCAACACCTCGTCCCTGTCACGCTCTGTTCTCTCTCTCCCCCACCAGAGATCTCGACACAGCCCGGGTAATAAAAGAGAATCTAAAACCCAAATCAGGAGCAGTGTTTTAAGAACACTGATAAATAATGTAGAGGGCGTTCTACTGGACAGCAGAGGCTCAGATCTACAGCCAGTGCAGTGCTAGCAGAAAAAGCAGCTCAACGAGAGAGAAAAGTTACGGGGGGATACAGGTGGGGAGTTGGAGGGTGAGAGAGAGAGAGAGAGAGAGAGAGAGAGCAGAAGAGACTATGCAGGCATGCAGAGAAGTCACACCAGCTCTGCTCAGCCCAGTCTTCTCTGCCACAGGGCTGTTAAAAAGGTAATGGCATTCTGACAAAGCTGCTGCTTTTAAAAACAGGAGCTTTCATCTCAACCAGTGGAGAGGAGTGGAGAGGAGAGGGGAGAAAATCCACGATGACATGCGGCACAAAATCAACAATTCTAACCAACTGTTCCGTGAGAAAGAGAGCGGGAGAAAAAAGGGGGGGAGAAGAATGCATGCTACGAAAGAGGGTGAAAGAGTGAGAAAGTGCCATGGGGATAAAGAAAGGAACACAGACAGGAAGAGTAGGAATAAGGCAGAGAGGGACAGAAAGAGACAGAATTGAGCAAAGAGAGAAATCTCAACACAGGAGGAGGCAGTCACGAAACTGAATGCGGTGCTAGTTCTCAGTTGAATCCACATCCACAGTAGAACAGAACTGGCAACGCCTGTAAGTCAAGAGAAGACTTGTGAGCAACCCACAAGTGAGCAATTGTAATCTGTGCACTGACTAAAATCGGTCATGTTTTACCCCTCAAAGCCAAGAGCTCTTCAGCAATGCCTGTCAGTTGTTATGCAAGCTGTCACATATTGACGGCAATACATGTAGGCCACGTCATTATCAGTCTCATAGGAGTGGCGCACAAATCGAAGCAAGCTACCGCAGCAACCACCTACTACGCACATCGCTGTGGGAGTGTGGGTAGTTGCATCTCTCCCTTCTCTGCCATCAGCGGTGGTTGGTCGGTGTACAGCCGTGAAGAAGAAACCCTGGGAGGCATAAAATATTAACGAGGGCCCATTAGGAAGCTGAGAGCGGGTTAGCTAGGTGAGGCTGAGCTCTAGAGGAGAGGAGACCAGTAGAGCATCGAACCCATTCAGAGGCAGAGCAGAGGCTCAACACCGGGTTTAGTGTGGAGGCGAGATATTGAGGAGGACTTGAGATGTTTCAACTTTGAAGATGATTCGAGATGCGGCGAAAGTCTCAATCCCAGTTCACCACAGACCGTCGTTGTTGTGTGTCACCTGTGAGCATGTGTATATTTGTCTGTACGTATGCGCCCCAAGAGGTTGGTGGTACCTTAATTGGGGGAGGACTGGCTGGTGGCAATGGCTGGAGCGGAAATGGTATTAAACACATCAACACACAGTTTGATGCCATTCCATTCGCTCCGTTCAAGCCACTATTATGAGCCATCCTCCCCTCAGCAGCCTCCACTGGTATGTGTGTCTCTCTCTGTGCAAAGTATAGAAGAGGAAAGGAATAGGTAGGACATGTACAGGTATAGTAACTGCCAATGGTTTTGGCCCAAGCTACCCTGTCTGGGAGTGTCTATTTTGGGCCTGTGTATCAGTCAGTCCCGTGGGCTGGCGGGGTGATGGATCATGATGAGATTAGCCCGTTGTCCCTCTGCAGCGCCGCCGTGCCAGGAGTCTGGTGTCACTTTCACTCAGACTCTTTATCAATAATGAGCCACTGGCAGCATGCTACGCTAGCAGTAGGTCACGCTATGCTAGGCTACGCTGCTCGAGGATATGCCATGATTGCCAAGGGGACCAAATAGGCCTAAAGTACACCAGTACAGCAATTGTAGTATTGTAGTTTAACATATGTTGAGCTAAATTAGCAATGCAACGCTAAGCTATGCTAATGTAATACCCAAGAAAGGGTTTAACGCACAGCCATGAATTTATAGCTATATAGATAGATACACTGGTGGAAAATACATGGCTAAATATGTTACAGTGCACTAGCTACATCCCAAGGGAACAAGAGCCAAAAATAGACCACGTGAATAATTTACAGTACAGGGGGACATATGTGGGCTAATGTGCCATAGCTGGGGATGCTATGTACTCCTAGCCAGGAAACAGAGTATAGTCCCTAACACTCTGTCTGTCTGTGTGTGTGTGTGTGTGTGTGTGTGTGTGTGTGTGTGTGTGTGTGTGTGTGTGTGTGTGTGTCAATTCCTGACATTTAATCCTAGTAAGAATTCCCTGTTTTAGGTCAGTTAGGATTATTTTAAGAATGTGAAATGTCAGAATAATAGTAGAGAGAATGATTATTTCAGCTTTTACTTCTTTCATCACATTCCTAGTGGGTCAGAAGTTGACATACACTCAATTAGTATTTGGTAGCATTGCCTTTAAATTGTTTGACTTGGGTCAAATGTTTCGGGTAGCCTTCCACAAGCACCCAACATTAAGATCCTTCTCGCACATGCTTTTTCAGTTCTGCCCACAAATTTTCTATGAGATTGACGTCAGGGCTTTGTGATGGCCACTCCAATACCTTGACTGTGTTGTCCTTAAGCAATTTTGCCACAACATTGGAAGTATGCTTGGGGTAATTGTCCATTTGGAAGACCCATTTGCGACCAAGCTTTAACTTCCTGACTGATGTCTTGAGATGTTGCTTCAATATATCCACATAACATCCTGACTAATGATGCCATCTATTTTGTGAAGTGCACCAGTCCCTCCTGCAGCAAAGCACCCCCCACAACATGATGCTGCCACCCCCGTGCTTCACAGTTGGGATGGTGTTCTTCAGCTTGCAAGTCCCCCACTTTTTCCTCCAAACATAACAATGGTCATTATGGCCAAACAGTTCCATTTTTGTTTCATCAGACCAGAGGTTTTGGAGCAGTGGCTTCTTACTTGCTGAGCAGCCTTTCAGGTTATGTCGATATAGGACTAATTTTACTGTGGATAGAGATACTTTTGTACCCGTTTCCTCCAGCATCTTCACAAGGTCCTTTGCTGTTGTTCTGGGATTGATTTGCACTTTTCACACCAAAGTACGTTCATCTCTAGGAGACAGAACACATCTCCGGTATGACGGCTGAGTGGTCCCATGGTGTTTATACTTGCGAACCATCGTTTATACAGATGAAAGTGGTACCTTCAGGCGTTTGGAAATTGCTCCCAAGCATGAACCAGACTTGTGGAGGTCTACAATAATTTTTCTGAGGTCTTGGCTGATTTCTTTGATTTTCCCATGATGTCAAGCAAAGAGGCACTGAGTTTGAAGGTAGGCCTTGAAATACATCCACAGGTACACCTAATTGGCTCAAATTATGCCAATTAGCCTATCAGAAGCTTCTAAAGCCATTACATCATTTTCTGGAATTTTCCAAGCTGTTTAAAGGCCCAGTCAACTTAGTGTATGTAAACTTCTGACCCACTGGAATTGTGATACAGTGAATTACAAGTTAAATAATCTGTCTGTAAACAATTGTTGGAAAAATGACTTGTGTCATGCACAAAGTAGATGTCCTAACCGACTTGCCAAAACTATAGTTTGTTAACAAGAAATATATGGAGCGGTTGAAAAACTAGTTTAATGACTCCAACCTAAGTGTATGTAAACTTCTGACTTCAACTGTATATATATATATATATAAATAAGAGAGAGCGAGCGAGCAAGAGAGAGAGAGACATGATGACAGGTTAGGCTGGAACTGCCAACCATGGAGAAAGTCCCTCCAAACATGGGCAGTATAGGCACAGTTGTCAAGAGTTGAACAGGGCTCGGATATCACTGATTAAGTACCAACAAGGTGGCCATTCTAATTTTCTGAACACTGCAAAGTAGAGATTTATTTATTTTTTGTATTTTTATGATACCCATTTCTCTCTCCAATTTCATGGTATCCAATTGGTAGTTAGTCTTGTCCCATCACTGCAACTCCCGTACGGACTCGGGAGAGGCGAACATTGGAGAGCCATGCGTCCTCCGAAACACAACCCAGCCAAGCCACACTGCTTCTTGACACAATGCCTGCTTAACCCGGAAGCCAGGCGAACCAATGTGCCGGAGGAAACGTACAACACCTGGTGACCGTGTCAGCGAGCACTGAGCCCGGCCCGTCATAGGAGTCATTAGTGCGTGATGGGCCAGGTGCAACAGAGACTGGACTCGAACCTGGATCTCTAGTGGCACAGCAAGCACTTTGATACAGTGCCTCAGGCCACTACGCCACTCGGGAGGCCAGGAAGACAGAGTTGATTTCATGCAACGGGGTGGTACTCATATTGTGGTTCAGGTCATAATTAAAAGTTGAAAGTTAAGAAAATTAGTTACAACGGCTCCATGTAAATGATACATCTAAATACACAAGATACAGTATTCTAAAATACAAGAAGGTTATTTTTGGTCCAGTTTCATTTTCATGAGTGGTTTTCACATGAACCCAGAGTCAGAGTGTGACAGGTAAGAGTAAGTTCAGCTCAGTGCTAGTATTATTAGTTACAGCATCATACAGAGAGGTCTGTGGTCCAGAAGTGGTCTCTGGCCGAGCAGTAGGCCTATGTCCTGAGGCTGAAAGAGACTGAATGATTTCACACTCCTCCACTCCTCCTCTCTCCCACCATCTGGTACTGACCTCTGGCTCACTCAGCCCACACTCAGCTGGTGTGTTTCACTCTCTCCCTCTCTTCACGCTCGCCTTCTCTTTTCTACTTACTGTCCTTCCCACGCTCAAATGTCCTTTCCACTCAATTCTTCCTTCTCTCTCCTTCCTTCCGTCCATCCTTCCACCTCCTTCCATCCATCCTTCCACCTCTCCTCCACCCTCATTTCTTCCATCCGCCTCTCCTCCCCCTCCTTTCTTCCACCCGCCTCTCCTCCCCCTTACCTTCCTTCCACCCGCCACCCCCATACCTTCCATCCACCCGCCTCCCCCCTTACCTTCCTTCCACCCGCCACCCCTTACCTTCCTTCCTTCCACCCGCCTCCCCCCTTACCTTCCATCCACCCGCCTCCCCCCTTACCTTCCTTCCACCCGCCTCCCCCCTTACCTTCCTTCCACCCGCCTCCCCCCTTACCTTCCTTCCACCCGCCTCCCCCTTACCTTCCTTCCACCCGTCTCCCCCCTTACCTTACTTCCACCCGCCTCCCCCCTTACCTTACTTCCACCCGCCTCCCCCCTTACCTTACTTCCACCCGCCTCCCCCCTTACCTTCCTTCCACCCGCCTCCCCCCTTACCTTCCTTCCACCCGCCTCCCCCTTACCTTCCTTCCACCCGCCTCCCCCTTACCTTCCTTCCACCCGCCTCCCCCTTACCTTCCTTCCACCCGCCTCCCCCTTACCTTCCTTCCACCCGCCTCCCCCCTTACCTTCCTTCCACCCGCCTCCCCCTTACCTTCCTTCCACCCGCCTCCCCCTTACCTTCCTTCCACCCGCCTCCCCCTTACCTTCCTTCCACCCGCCTCCCCCTTACCTTCCTTCCACCCGCCTCCCCCCTTACCTTCCTTCCACCCGCCTCCCCCTTACCTTCCTTCCACCCGCCTCCCCCTTACCTTACTTCCACCACCCCCCACTTACCTTCCTTCCACCTGCTTAAGTGCACGTGTAGGACACACATCTCCAAGCCCCATAGGACCCTGTCTAAAGACTAGCGAGACAGTGATCCACAACACAGTACGTACAGGTACAGACTGGTATGTGTGGGTGGTGGGTCACTGAGGTAGAGAAAGAGGAGGGAGAACATGGGGGCCATGTGAACTCACCCTGGGTTGCCAGTTCTCATACTGCTTCTGCAGGTTGGCCCCGATGGTCTCCAGGGCTTTCTGTGGACTCATGGACAGAGGGTCTGGAGGAGAGGAAACAGACACTCATTATCATAAGGACAACATTAGACTTGGGTACACACAGTAGTGAAATGCACAAAAATGACCACATTACTCATAATACTTGCACATATATTTATCTAGAAGCATTGCTTTTACAAGATGGGAAGGTAAAAGTATTGCAGATCTGAAGTAACATCTGTATACAGTGTGTATTATGGGATGTTGGGTATTGTGTGTACATTGATGTACAGGTACAGTCAAAAGTTAGGACACCTACTCATTCAAGGGTTTTCTTAATTTTTACTATTTTCTACACTTATGGAATCATGTAACCAAAAGTGTTATATCATAATATTTTTTGATGACAGCTTTGCACACTCTTGGCATTCTCTCAACCACCTTCGTTAGGTTGTCACATGGAATGCTTTTCCAACAGTCTTGAAGGAGTTCCCACATATGCTGAGCACTTGTTGGCTGCTTTTACTTCACTCTGCGGTCCAACTCATCCCAAACCATCTCAATTGGGTTGAGGTCGGGGGATTGTGGAGGCCAGGTCATCTGATGCAGCACTCCATCACTCTCCTTCTTGGTCAAATAGTCCTTACACAGTCTCTAGGTGTGTTGGGTCATTGTCCTGTTGAAAAACAAATGATAGTCCCACTAAGCGCAAACCAGATGAGATGGCATATCGCTGCAGAATGCTGTGGCAGCCATGCTGGTTAAGTGTGCCTTGAATTCTAAATAAATCAGTGTCACCAGCAAAGCACCCCCACACAATCACACCACCTCCATGCTTCACAGTGGGAACCACACATGCAGAGATCATCCATTCACCTACTCTGTGTCTCACAAAGACACGGCGGTTGGAATCAAAATCTCCAATTTTGTCTCAGACCAAAGGACAGATTTCCACCGGTCTAATGTCCGTTGCTTGTGTTTCCTGGCCCAAACAAGTCACATCTTCTGCTTGGTGATCTTTCGTAGTGGTTTCTTTGCAGCAATTCGACCATGAAGGTCTGATTCACACAGTCTCCTCTGAACAGTTGATGTTGAGATGTGTCTGTTACTTGAACTCTGTGAAGCATTTGTTTGGGCTGCAATTTCTGAGGCTGGTAACTCTACCGAACTTATCCTCTGCAGCAGAGGTAACTCGGGGTCTTCCTTTCCTGTGGCGGTCCTCATGAGAGCCAGTTTCATCATAGTGCTTGATGGTTTTAGCGACTGCACTTGAAGAAACTTTCAAAGTTCTTGAAAGAACATTCAAAGTTCCAGATTGACTGACCTTCATATCATAAAGTAATGGACTGTCGTTTCTCTTTGCTTATTTGAGCTGTTCTTGCCATAATATGGACTTGGTATTTTACCAAATAGGGCAATCTTCTGTAAACCACCCCTACCTTGTCACAACATAACTGATTGGCTCAAATGCCTTGATGAAAGAAATTCCACAAATTAACAAGGCACATCTGTTAATTTAAATGCATTCAAGGTGACAACCTCATGAAGCTGGTTGAGAGAATGCCAAGTGTGTGCAAAGCTGTCAAGGCAAAGGGTGGTTACTTTGAAGAATGTCAAATATAAAATCTTTTTGAATTGGTTAACACTTTTTTGATTACTACATGATTCCATGTGTTATTTCATAGTTTTGATGTCTTCACTATTATTCTACAATGTAGAAAATAGTTTAAAAAAATAAAATAAACATTTAAATGAGTAGGTGTCCAAACTTTTGACTGGTACTGTCAATGCTACAATCGTGAGCTGCAGTATTCCATGATTTGGATTAAGAGTCCTCCAGCCCATTTGATATGCCACAACACAAAGATCAGATAAATCCCAAAATTGCCATCACAATGAAGCAGAGATTCAGTTTAGACAGTTAACCCAATAGAGAACCAGTATCACAATCCCTCGCCATTTGTTTAGTAGGGCTGTTTCGCTTATCAAATTAAACTACATAACATGGAGAAATCTCCCCAGCGCTTCGGACTGAAATATTGTCAAGAAGAAATCAAATTGTATAAAGCATAGCGCATATTATAGATTCTGAAATATCAAATTCTGCCCACAATGCAGAGAATTACATTATTGATTTAGAAATTACCAGATGTACTGACAATATGCATATTCAGGGACACTGACAATGTTTTGGGGACAAAGCATATTTATTGATAGATGATATATTTTCAGTAGCCAGCAAGTCAAGGAAATGTATATTGTGCAGTATAACGCAACTGCAGTGAGTAAATGTAAGATGATGACCCTAACATGGTATGATGCATTCATTTCTCTTCAGAGAGTAAAATGTAGGAAGGAGGGAGGGGGTGAGGGTGGGTCAGAGAAGAAGAATGATAGCTAATGATTGTGCATTTAAGGTTATTCTAGACAGTTCTTTAAATAAACCATGATCTGCTGATTGACAGTTTGCTTTGTGCTCAGTCAAAGTCTACAATGAAACAGGATGTAGGAAGTCTTTGCTTTTTTTGAATGTGTTAGGTACTTCCTTTCATAAACTCTAACATCAAACAGTCTTGAATTTCATGTGGTTTCTTTTTGTCAAACCATCTGTGGGGGTGTAAAGTAATAATTCAACTTCTCAGTTGTCTAATATACTGTTACAAAACGTGGATTATAAAACGTGGATGTAGGGCTGGGCAATATCAGATAACAATATTTCCCTCATTTCATTTAACGGTATAAAGATATTTAATGTTTTAGAACAACAAAAGCTTTAAATATGCTTCAGGAGGAGTGCATGATCGTAGCGTGGCAACAAATACATTCTAAGTGGTTTTAAAATGGAGCTCTCTTTTCTGATTGTTTTATACTCTTCAAACTTGATCCCAATTTGTTTTAGTTGTTGCATTTTTCATACATTTCTGAATTTCCTTCACTAATTTGTTATAATTCCCACAATGTAAAACAATTGTTTTTACTCTGTATGGTTCTGTGAAAAGTACACTTTTCCTTTAACAGAATAATAATAATTTTCTATAAACAGGTTTCCGTCAAACCTTTTTATGCGAGTAAAGTACACGTCGGATTAAAAACAAATAGACAAGGTGGGATCTTTGTGTCTGTAAAATTAATTATGCGCGAAATGGTGGTGGAAACACTTTTATGTGCAAATATTGATATAATAACCATCATATCAAAGTAAACTTGGAGTCGCACAATGACGTGTGGTCCTCCCACTAGGCTACAGATGAAATAGGTATTGATGAACTTCACAGGGTGGTGAAAGTGCAAGGTGATGAGCTTGATGCTCCTTTCCAATAAATGTCCAGGGTATTATGGTGACATGTTGATCGATCCTGCAGTTAAACAAATAAAAATGATCTTGCTCTTTTGTCCATAATAACCTTGAAATGTAGGTTTAGACACTAGGCTATACCAGCACTGTATCTGCGAGCTGTTGGTTAGAGTGCATTTGCCAATACCAGTGGGGAAATTCACTACATTACACAAACATTTGTGACAAAACCAGCAGTAGAGTTGAAAATGCATTGGAACCCCATTTAACTTGTAATTATTATTCAGTACAGTACATGGGAATTTAACCACAAAATATATTTTAAAGTGCACTACGTCATCACGTGCAGCCTTTTACCAACAAGTACATTTGATGGAGACCCATCTATGGTTTGGAAACACAAATGTTCTAAAATATGCAAGAAAACTATAAGTTATGCGCATGAAAATCTGTCGCAAATTGGTTGGAAATCTAGTTTGTTTAAGACCATATATTTTCAAATGGATTCAATGAATGTACTTTCGCCACAAGGGGCATTGTGCCAACTGGCTTATGTGCCTTTTTTTTTGTTGAGCAAAACTTTTTGTGGAAGGCATTTACACAGAGCACTGAGCACTCCCCAACGTCTTCGTGATATGTCGAGTTTCCTTGAAGGCCTATTTGGCGTGAAACTGAAGCCAGATGTATAGCCTATTGCCTGTGTGTGAGTCTTTCTGGGGCGCAACTTTTACTTGGGACAAGGGGTCATGTCCCCCCACATTCAGAAATTGCATTTTTGCCCACCCCAGTATTATCATTGCAATGTGACACAAACAGCGGCAAAGGTGTGCTTAGGACAGAAGGTCGACTCAGAGCGGTCAGATAGGCTATTTAGAGTGTTCAGCTGGCTGGATTTAGGACCACGCAGATGCCACAGAGCAGGTTGACAGGCTGTGTGAAGGCAAAGCTTCTGGAAGGCTGGCTGGACCAGCACAGGAGAGCTGAGGATAGATCAGTGTGTGTGTGTTGCGCTCTTTCACAAAGTTGTAAAAGCAAGCAGAGCAAAAATTGGCTACTCTTTAGTTGACTGATGTAGCTGGCAAGGTAACTGCTGTTTAACTTGATGAAAAAACATAACTGAGCTAGTATTGTAATGTTAGGTAATGTTTCATCCCCTCTTGACTGAGGTAAATTAATAAGCTATGCTAGCTAGTAGCTACCAGTCAGGTCAGCTCTAGCCTCTAGTTATCTGTCAGATAGATAGTAATAATATCCACCTCATATTGCTAACAGCTGTTGTTTGTATGGAAATGTTATGTCTTTGTTTTGCCCCTTTTCAGAATTAAATGAACTGTGCTAGCTTTCACCGGATGATGTACCGTTAGCTAACTTTTTGCCAGCTCTCTCTAACATTAGCTATTGTTTTTTGCCTCAATCACACTAGACCTGAATCAAACGATGAAACCACCAACAAAACAATTTAAGATTCCTATTCTGACGCTTTTTCAGTGCTATGTGAGTTTTATTAGACAGTATGGCAATGTAACTGTATTGATCCGTTTCCCTAGCTAATTCCCTACTTTTCACACTGACAGTTATTAACAGCGCTAACGTCACAGACGTCATTGTGCACAGTAGAGGTCTGCCAGGGACCTATTCTTCATCTCCCTCCCACCCGCACCCTGCTGGCTTTCTGTCCGACTCCCACCCGCTACCACAAGAACTGGTCCCAAACCCAACATAGTCCCGCCGTATGTGACGCAGATCACTTGCCAGTCATGGTCCCCGCAATTTTATGCCCTTTAGGCAATATCAAATACACAACAATTACGTAGGAAATCGGTTACATGTCCAGAGATTCTCACATGGCCCTTATAGTGGGTTACTGGGCTCTATCAGCCAATATGATAGATGTAGTTGAAGTGAGCAGAGTTGGACAGACTTGCACTTTCTCTTGTGCTATTTTTAAAGCCTACCTTTTAGCAGTCAGAAGATTTACAGACAGAGAAATATGGATGATCAATATTCTAAGCAATGTAGTAAACTATAGGCTTATTTAGGAAGTACATTTCTTTGGAAAGAACTGCCCCGTGCTTCTCATCCCATGCATAGGCTATAGCCTACTATTGAATCGAGACCACACGGGCACCTGATCTCACAGGTATGGCTACTGAACTGGAAGCAGCAAACATGATGACAGCGACACCTGCTACGTTTTGCGTAGGCCTATAAGATATGGCCTACCTTCTAGGACGATTTGCAGGCAGAGACAAAATCAGGTCAATACTTACCAAAAACTAAACGGCGCAACGCTCGCTCACCATAGTATGATGATTAAATGTGTTGATTGCACTTTGACTCACATTGGTTGAGAGCCTTCCACTTCTTTCCAATATCAATATGTATTTAGATACTGTAGTAAACTAGTGCCTAATCATATTTAATTTCATATTCAATTGAACCGCCACGTGATTCTCTGCGCATGTAGGCAGCCTACTCAACATCAATGAGGCCACACGTACGAGGCGCAGTTGAGCTCTCACGCCCAAACTAGGAGAGGTAGGCTCCTGAAGTTGAAGCGTGTGTGAATAACGCGAAACAAATAGGTGCTGTTAATACAATAGGTAGGCTACCGCATACAAAGCAGAAAGAGGAACGTTTCCAAATAATCTGTGGGACAAGAAAGGGACAACATTCGCATCCCAAAGTCGTCTGTCTGACCGTGAAAAATGCCACCCGCGCTGCAATGATCTTTGTCGCGACCCGCGGGAATGCAGCCATCTAGTGCAGTCAGGTCAGTACACAACACTATGCTCGACATGTCTTAGCAGGATCAGATGGTGACAGGGGTCCCAAAATGTTCAGACTGACGATTTTAAAGTATATTAACAATATCAGTGAATGATACAAAGTTCCATTTTGAATTGAAGGGTAGACCTACAGTAGCTACAAGACAGCATTTAAGATTAAAGCAACAGTCCGGGAATAATGGTCAATCTCAATTATTGAACCATTATATTATCTAAGAATAGAATCAATGTATAAATGTACACCAAGGTAATTCTTTGTCATCCCTCATTTTCTAGGAGGATCAGATGGTGACAGTGATCTCAGCAGGCAGCCAGGGAAGACCAGTCTGACGCAGGCTAGGTGAATTTCTACAGATACAACCCTTTATTCTATCTATGCAGCAAACACTGGACAAGCCAGATGCTATTATAAGGCAGTCTGACAACCCTCCAAAGTTGTTTTCCAAACTGTATCAAGGGTTGATGGAGGCATTTTCTGATGACACAACACATGACCTGGTAGAAGCTATTGATGATATGAACATGACTGGGCATTCATCATCTCAGACATAAATGACTGCAGTTTGAGACCATTCATAGAACATACTATATGCCAGTGAAACTGAATTACATGCACTCAGAAATGTTATTCCTCTGCTGGAGATATGAAAATATGTCCCCTTTTGGGCTTCACCGTAGGGATGGTGCCAGGTTTCCTCCAGACGTGATGCTTGGCATTCAGGCCAGAGAATCTTGTTTCTCATGTTCTGAGAGTTTTTAGGTGCCTTTTGGCAAACTTTTGGCAAATATGTCCCCTTTTGTGTTTTACATGTATTCAGACCCCTTGAATTTTTCCACATTGTTACGTTAGTCTTATTCTAATGGATTAAATAGTGTTTTCCCCCTAACCAATCTATACACAATACCCCATAATGACAAAGCAAAAACAGGTTTGTAGATATTTTTGTAAATATACACTGCTCAAAAATTAAAGGGAACACTAAAATAACACATCCTAGATGTAAATGAATTAAATATTCTTATTAAATACTTTTTTCTTTACATAGTTGAATGTGCTGACAACAAAATCACACAAAAATTATCAATGGAAATCAAATTTATCAACCCATGGGGGTCTGGATTTGGAGTCATACTCAAAATGAAAGTGGAAAACCACACTACAGGCTGATCCAACTTTGATGTAATATCCTTAAAACAAGTCAAAATGAGGCTCAGTAGTGTGTGTGGCCTCCACGTGCCTGTATGACCTCCCTACAACGCCTGGGCATGCTCCTGATGAGGTGGCGGATGGTCTCCTCCCAGACCTGGACTAAAGCATCCGCCAACTCCTGGACAGTCTGTGGTGCAACGTGGCGTTGGTGGATGGAGCGAGACATGATGTCCCAGATGTGCTCAATTGGATTCAGGTCTGGGGAACGGGCGGGCCAGTCCATAGCCTCTCAAGCTCTGTCAGGTTGGATGGGGAACGTTGCTGCACAGCTATTTTCAGGTCTCTCCAGAGATGTTCGAGCTCTGGCTGGGCCACTCAAAGTGTCTCAAAGCCACTCCTGTGTTGTCTTGGCTGTGTGCTTAGGGTAATTTTCCTGTTGGAAGGTGAACCTTCGCCCCAGTCTGAGGTCCTGAGTACTCTGGAGGAGGTTTTCGTCAAGAATCGCTCCGTTCATCTTTCCCTCGATCCTGATCCCTTCCCCTGAAAGACATCCCCACAACATGATGCTGCCACCACCATGCTTCACCGTAGGGATGGTGCCAGGTTTCCTCCAGACGTGATGCTTGGCATTCTGGCCAGAGAATCTTGTTTCTCATGTTCTGAGAGTTTTTAGGTGCCTTTTGGCAAACTCCAAGCGGGCTGTCATGTGCCTTTTACTGAGGAGTGGCTTCCATCTGGCCACCCTACCATAAAGGCCTGATTGGTGGAGTGCTGCAGAGATGGGAGAACAATCCAGAAGGACAACCATCTCCACAGAGGAACTTTGGAGCTCTGTCAGAGTGACCACCGGGTTCTTGGTCACCTCCCTGACAAAGGCCCTTCTCCCCCATTTGTTCAGTTTGGCCAGGCGGCCAGCTCTAGGAAGACTCATTGTGATTCTAAACGACTTAGATTTAAGATGGAAGCCACTGTGTTCTTGGGGACCGTCAATGCTCCAGAAATGTTTTGGTACACTTCCCCAGATCTGTGCCGCGACACAATCCTGTCTCGGGGGCTCTACGGACAATTCCTTCAACCGCATGGCTTGGTTTTTGCACGCACTGTCAACTGTGGGACTATAGGTAGAAAGGTGTGTGCCTTTCCAAATCATGCCCCAACAATTTACCACAGGTGGACTCCAATCAAGTTGTAGAAACATCAAGGCTGATAAATGGAAACAGGATGCACTTGAGCTCAATTTGAAGTTTAATAGCAAAAGGGTCTGAAAACATATGTAAATAAGGTTGTTTTTTTATAAATTAGCAAACATTTCTAAAAACCTGTTTTCGCATCGTCACTATGGGGTATTGTGTGTAGATTGATGAGGAAAACATCTTATTTAATCCCTTTTAGAATAAGGCTGTAATGTAACAAAATGTGGAAAAAGTCAAGGGGTCTGAATACTTTCTGACTACACTGTGTGGTCTTGTGAAGGCTGGCCGAATTCTGGCAAAGAGTATGTTCTTTTATCTCAGCATGTCGACAGATTCTCCCTTCTCCCCGTTTTGTTTGCTTGGAAATGTTTATACTTGAGACTTATCAGAAGAAACTAACCAAGCATTTATAGGGGCTAAGAAACGCATTGCCATTAATTGGAAGGTTGGTTATCCTCCCACAATGTCAAGTTATGCATCACTAGATTTAATTTATTACCAGATTAAGGGCATACTGAAAAACTTTTACAGGGTCTGGATGCCTTTAATGGAATACAGTACGACTAAAGGAGTCTATATTGAAAACATGCCCACGTCAGGGGATATACCCATTTAGGCAATGTCTTTGGCCTAACACACCCGAAACCAATCCCGAAAGTTTCACTAACATCCTAAAATTGAGTGGGGTGTGTTATTTTGTGCGTTTTTTCCCCCAAACCTTTCCCTTGGGAATAAAAATAAACAAAAAGGTATGATTGAACAGGGAGGAAATTGTGTTGGGAGAGAGTTGAGTAAGGCGGCTCTGGCTGAAATTTGATATAGCGGATTTTAATATAGCAGACTTAATAAAAACAATCAAAAGTCTTTGTATTTTATTCACGAGTTGCTCATTTGTTAGGCTATTGGTTGAAGGTGCAACACAATATTTATTACTGAATCACCTTAGATTTAGTTCAGTCTTATTAATCACTTTAACATATTTCATAATGATCTCTTACCTAGCGTGGCGACTGAGGGCATTTTTGCTTACTTTTTGTTCGAAATAGAGACTGCACATTGGATTGTGTAAAATGCAGGAAATTAGCTTTAGGTGTCCCCCAGACAAGTTCCCCTCCCCCCCGAGGAATAATAATAATAATAATAATGAATAATAAGCACAAACTAAAGAATGCTATTATAGTATTTTATTAACTTAAGATTCTCACCAAGACATGCAGACAGTCCAAACAGACAGAGTACAGTAGGCTATACATTGCACAAGAAGAATATTGGCTACTTTAAGAGATAAGAGAATGAATGCAAATGTATGCTGTTAATGGACAATAACTAGGCCCAATCTATCAACTAACCAGATCTGAATAAATGTGTTGGATAGATGGCTTTGATTGTCCAGCAATCTAATTGCAAATCGTTCATGAGCTAATAATACAAATACTCTGCTTAAAAAGATCTTGCACTGCTACCCTCAGCATTCATTATTCTTGGAGGTTAGAACAAGCAACAGGGAGGTCACCAGAGATTCATAACCAGGGGCTCAGCCCTGAAAACCAGGGACAGACAGAGTACCGGCAAATAATGGTATTTGTGGGTCTGAGACAAATGAGTGGATGAATACACAGCTAGTAAGCCTGCAATATGAGGAGGAAATTCTAGTCCACCAACTTTCCAGGGGCACTCACTTATCCAAGATCCTGGTGGTGTCCCTGACAAGCAATGGAATGTATCCTCTTCGTGCTTCCCAAAAATATCCTGCCGCATGAAGGCTACATCTACAAACGGAAATGACACCGCAAATAAGTCCTTCTGGAAGTGCATCGAATATAATGTTTTCGAATGCTGAGGTCGCATAATGCTCACTGACGGGGTTATACTGGATACGCAGTTTTTTCAGCGCCCGGAACATCAACTAGAGGAGCTCAGGAAATACTATCAAGGCAACATGGGTTGGGGAGAAGGTTGGACACATTAGAAGAAAGCCAATGTTTCCCATGTGTATGTCTTAATAATGGCTTTATTATCATGAATTATTTGTGTGTGAGTTGAGTATGGAACAGGTTTTGCGTGTGTTTGTGTGTTCTTACCGATCCAGCACTCCAGTCTGGCGCAGGGTGACGTCTTGACCACGTCAGGAGGGTCCACGCCCACGTTGAGACACAACACCAGGGCCACACTCACTGTCTTCATCTGGAGAGACAGAGAGAGCGAGACAGAAGTGAATACACATGCTTCTCAATACACACTTTGTTTACATGAGATATAATCCCAATACATACTCTGTATATAAGTGTGAGGAGAGACCCTGTTTATTTACATTATTTGGGTGAAGGACGTTAATATTTCACAGTTCATAGAGGGGCTCAGACTCGAGTCCACACACACACACTAAACGGCTCTGAAGCAGGCATCTGACAACGTCAGCCTCTAGATTATCCTTCAAATGAATATCAGATGTGCATCTCTTCCTTTCAAGACGATTCAATACGTATCTGGGGGGAGGCAATGTAGCCTACGTTTTTTTTTCTCCCACTTTGGTACTGAAATCAGAATCACCCGCTAATGAACCTTCCTCCGGTAGTTTACTTTTATTCCGGTAAAACATCATTTTCAACAGCGCATAGATAATAACCTAGCAAATGACATAGGTTGTCACTCAACTAACAGCGTAATATCACACAAGCCGTTTTAGCATTTGAATGCTGAAGGTGCTGTGCAGATGTGCAAGATCAGGCACAGGCAGCCTACCTGGCGAAGCTGGGCACGGTGCTCAGTTTGACTAGGCTACTGACATTTTGCCTGGGGTTGTTCGGCATGCAAAATGACTCCGTTGCAAGCTGAGTTCCACACTGAAGGAGAGCACGCATCAGTGATGGGTTTGGCCTTTATTTGTACACACACAAGCTCCCGCAGGCGCCTGACATGCCAAAACGTCAGCCCCCCGTTTGTCCTTCAAATATCAAGAAATAGTGCTCCTGCGTTTATTTGTATATTTCATTCCTTGAGGTGTCCTGGGGTGAGATCGTTTTTTTGGACAGCCATACACACTATTTTGACCTTGCCCTCTGGCATGGATGGCTCCATTGGCAGGTGTGTCTAGTTGGCATAGCCTGACGTGACTTTGCAATTCTGAACCACAGTGCTGCTGACCTGATCTGGAGAGTGAAGCACCATGTTGTCCACTATGCCAAGCACTAGACTGTAGAGAACACACCAAAAGGGTTCTGCTTGAAGAGGGAAGAACTTAACACAAACTTCTCTTTGAAGTCTGTAGACTGTCACGACTCCCATAACAAGTCACGATTCAGTGCTTTCTGTAATAAAAATAGATATTTTAAAATGTAGAAAACATTATTTTTTCAACAGTCACGACTCCGTATATAAACCTTGCCCGGATATCGCTAAATGATACAGCGGAAAGAAAGATCACATTTACTGGTGATTGATTTGTCTCCCAAGGACTTTCCAAGAAAGGTCTATTGAAGTGTATTTAATTGAATGTGTGCCTGGATAACTGAAGTTAATGGAACTCTGCAGCTGACGGACAGAAAGGCCGAAGCTCATTGCAGGGTATTGAATTAAATATGTGCCTGATCTATGGTGGTTAGCAGAGTTCTGTAGCTACTGCTCCTACCAGGCAGTTTACTGTAGTGTAGACTGGTCTGATAGAGAAGAAGCCCAGGGGGACAGGAAACAGGGTCAGATAAACATGTTGCACCTGAACACAGACTGATCCACTGGGGCACACATGGGGACAGGAAACAGGGTCAGGTAAACATGTTGCACCTGAACACAGACTGATCCACTGGGGCACACATGGGGACAGGAAACAGGGGGTAAACATGGTAAACATGTTGCACCTGAACACAGACTGATCCACTGGGGCACACATGGGGACAGGAAACAGGGTCAGGTAAACATGTTGCACCTGAACACAGACTGATCCACTGGGGCACACATGGGGACAGGAAACAGGGTCAGGTAAACATGTTGCACCTGAACACAGACTGATCCACTGGGGCACACATGGACATACACAGACAGAGAACGAGAGAGGCTAGAACAGAGAGGGCAGTCTAAAACCCTGCACTGATTTTTACTTGAGGAGCTACTACCCTGTGTTACTAGCTGGGCGCATGTTTTCTCAACGCCTGAGTACTAGTCAATGAGCAAGCTGACGTCAGTGACCACGTTCCCATGCGCAGAGTATTCTGAATAATAGCCCAATCCCAATTATTATTTCAGGATAAGCTGTTTACCATGAATAAAAATCATATTCCTAATTGTCCCCGGGACGTCAGTTCTTTTTTTTTGACAGGGGATACGGGAGAATTAGTTTTTTTTAAAGTTAAGACTCATTTAGATATTCTTCTGCTTATAATTTCTGACATTGGGTTGGTTATTTGTTAGTCAACTTGTCTATAATTACAAAGCTTCTCTTTGTCATTACTTGATGCTCAAGAATACTAAATAAAGCCTTGCTCACCAGAATGATGTCAGAAAATTAGAGAATGAATGCATAAATCTAGTTGACATATGTGAAGTTCTTTCATTTCTGCTTCTCTCAAGGAGCGAAGACGTTTAGGGACCAGGGAGATTTTCCATGCTAATTTTCCCAATGACAACACCCAGTAAGATTTATTTTTGAATAGGTCTAAAAAAATAAAATACAAAAGGCAGGTTTAAGGTTCTGAATGAAAAGGTGAAAAGACAGATTTTCTGGAGATTTTGGTCATTCAGCAGACGCTCTTATCCAGATCGACTGACAGTCAGTGCATTCAAGTAAGGTAGATAAACAACATATCAGTCATAGTAAGAATAAATATATTTCTGTAACAGTTACTGAGAATGTTGTTGAAGTGGTCTGTTGGTTTGACTCCTTTGAACATCGCTGCCAATTTAAAAGCTTTTGAAAAATGAACAGAAGTGCATGGGACAGATGGGCGCAATAATACATATTATGTTGCAATCAGTTGGCGCCTCTTTCCTTTCCTATATTAAATAGATTTCAAATGTATTAGTGTGACAGAATGCTTAATACATTAATGTATGTGCAGTTGAAATGGGTATAGAATGAGTCACCAAAAAAATACATATTTTCAAGAAATGTAAATGCAAATGCATATTTTTATTTTCATTCAGAACCAAAAATGTACCTGATTTCAACATCAGGAAAATATGTAATTTCGTCCTCCGGAAAGTTCTATGACCAAATTTCAACTGCACGTACTTTCTCAATGAAGCAAGCATGAGATCAAAAGGAAAAAAATTCACTGGAGATAGAATCAACCAAGATTTTTTTTCACGGTCGGACACACACACAAAGCAGAGACGAGAGTAGAGGTCAAGATACAGGAGACAACAGAAGACGCAGGTAGGTCTCAGATGAAACTCATAAAAGCGCAGGAGGAGCTTGCGGAGTGTGCAAAGCTGAGAGGGGGAAAGAGCCTCGTGGCATTTCATTTCCCACAACGTTGTGGTGCCAACTCTAATCAAACCCATAGGAGTGTGGATGGGAATCCACGTCTCTGTCCCATAGGATCCCTCACCAAGAGGCTTTACTTTCACTACACTAACCTCAGGTAGGCATGACCGCTTTCTTATACATTGACCCCAGTGAGGGATAAGTCAGTTGGGATGTGCCCTTTAAAGATACTATAGCTGAAATGACAACACGCCTGGAGGAGTTTTCAGCCCTGCGTCAAAGAATCTACAAAAGCTGCATCCCATTGAGCTCTGATCAAAACCAGTGTACTATATAGGGAATAGGGTGCCATTTCAGACACACCCAGTCTACAGAGTGCAGGTTTTAAAGCAATCCCTGGAAAACAGTAAATGTGCTGAATTTCTGGGGGGAGGTGGCAAATATCTTCTATCCTATTTTTACACACAATAGTTATGGCCAAAATTGAGAAGGAGTGCACTGACTGCAATGAACTTGAAAACAACCGTCAGCATTTGTGACTGCAATTATTCTTCCAGTGTCTTTGCGTTGTTTGGTCAAACTGAAGATGGCATAGCTACCCACAAAAGCACCAACACTGTTTATAGTCAAGTACCAAAAGCGGCTCCTGGCTTTCAAACTGTTTACCCACACCCAGTCACGCACACCCACCAACCCACACACAAATCAACTGTAGATCAGTTTTAAAGGTGAGGTACATTCATGCCAGACGTTCGGTCCTGACTTGGTGTTGTTCAGCACCATACTACTTCACCAGCAACATTACTGCAGCCTGGCACGGGAAACTAAAGTGATAACCATCACAATAAAATAACCCTAATGAAATGATTTGTTTCCCAACATCATATGTGAGAGACTAAAATGACAAATTAGCATGAAAAAAAATAGGATAATTGAGACACATGGGGAGGTAGAATTTAGATTTTGGATTCATAAT
Source organism: Oncorhynchus tshawytscha (assembly GCF_018296145.1). Lineage (NCBI taxonomy): Eukaryota > Metazoa > Chordata > Actinopteri > Salmoniformes > Salmonidae > Oncorhynchus > Oncorhynchus tshawytscha. Next base: position 9,503,323 of record NC_056460.1, on the reverse strand, counting down.
AGGCTAATGTGGCATTTAGGTTTGACAGCAGCCAGATGTTGGCTCCCATTGATTGAATCCCATTCATTTCCCACGTCGGTGGAGAAGTCCATTGTCTCCCTACTTATAGCATACATTCCAACAGGAGGAGACATAAGGGCAGCAACCCTATGGGCCCTGGTCAAAAGTAGTGCACTATACCGGACATTTAGCATTTTGCTTTCCCCTTTATTTAACCCGGTAGGCCAGTTGAGAACAAGTTCTCATTTACAACCCTGACCTGGCCAAGATAAAGCAAAGCAGTGCGACACAAACACAGAGTTACACATGGAATAAACAGACATACAGTCAATATAGAGTGTGTGCAAATGAGGTAGGATAAGGGACGTAGTAAGGCAATAAATAGGCCATATTGGCAAAATTATTACAGTATGGCAAATTAAACACTGGAGTGATAGATGTGCAGAAGATGAGTGTGCAAGTAGAGATACTGGGGTGCAAAGGAGCAAAATAAATAACAGTATGGGGATGAGGAAGCTGGATGAGCTATTTACAGATGGGCTATCTTGGAGCTGCTCTGACAGCTGGTGCGGGAGCTATGAGTCTCCAACTTCAGTGATTTTTGCAATTCGTTCCAGTCATTGGCAGCAGAGAACTGGAAGGAATGGCGGCCAAAGGAGGAATTGGCTTTGGGGGTAACCAGTGAAATATGCCTGCTGGAGTGCGTGCTATGGATGGGTGCTGCTATGGTGACCAGTGAGCTAAGATAAGGTGGGGCTTTACCTAGCAAATACTTAGATGACCTGGAGCCAGTGGGTTTGGCGACGAATATGAAGCGAGTGCCAGCCAACGAGAGAATACAGGTTGCAGTGGTGGGTAGTATATGGGGCTTTCGTGACAAAACGGACGACACTGTGATATGCTGCATCCAATTTGCTGTGGAGAGTGTTGGATGCTATTTTGTAAATGACATCGCCAAAGTCAAGGATCGGTAGGATAGTCAGTTTTACGAGGGTATGTTTGGCAGCATGAGTGAAGGATGCTTGTTGCGAAATAGGAAGCCAATCCTAGATTTAATTTTGGATTCGAGATGCTTAATGGGAGTCTGGAAGGAGAGTTTACAGTCTAACCAGACACCTAGGTATTTGTAGTTGTCCACATATTCTAAGTCAGAACTGTCCAGAGTAGTGATGCTGGACGGGCGGGCAGGTGCAGGCAGCGACCGTTTGAAGAGCATGCATTTTGTTTTACTTGCATTGAAGAGCAGTTGGAGGCCACGGAAGGAGAGTTGTATGGCATTGAAGCTCGTCTGGAGGTTAGTTAACAGTGTCCAAAGAAGGACCAGAAGTATACAGAATGGTGTTGTCTGCGTAGAGGTGCCATTTGGGACAAAACCAAGATGCTTGCCTTGTGCAGAGAAACATGCTTGGCTTGAGACAGGTTCTTTAATATTCCAGTGGCTTGGTAGGCTGTTATTTTGCGGCGGTTTTTAGCCACCGAAATAATGAAATGACTATTGGATTTGGGTAAGCTCATTTAGTAGCAGAGGGCTACAAGCCAGCACAGAAACCACAAATGAAGAGAATCGGGCCTAGAATCTATATGTGTTGTAGCAAGCTCAGTACAAAAAGTGTGGTGCTTTAATTCACTTGAAACTTTTCTGTGTTTAAAATATAGAAGATGGTCATTGAACAGGAGAGGAGGAGAAAAGGGAGAGACAAAGGGAATGAAGAGGTGGAGGCTAAGTCTTGGCCCCCGGGGGAGAGGCTCTGACCCTCCATAACAACGGACTCCTTTTGAAAAGGGTGGCCCTCCTTGATTGTTAACATTAATCTGAAGGAAAGCCTAAACAAAATGACATTTTAATATATGTCTCCTGGACCTCGTGGATTTCTAATAATCCCACAAATCCTGTTCGGAGCAGCGCAGTGGGGGAAGAGAGTGATAACAGGGGAGTAGGGTGAAAGCTGATGCGGACTTCGGTTCAATCTGTTTTTTTGGACTTGTTCACAATGCTCACTATCATACAGGTGAATGACACTGGTACTTAACTATATTTGGCTATCCATGACCGATGGAAAACACAGAAACTTCCAGATAGATTCCAAGGGTTTGTGATAATGTACATGTATCAGAGTGAGACTGTGCCCTAATGTGTGTCCTGCTGGCAATAAAGTGAGTGGCCCAAGCTGATGCAACAATCCCCAAGGCCTTCCAGCCTACTAGGCCTTGCCCTGGCACTGGGGAGATCAATGCTCCCTCTGTTTAAAAAGCCTTAAATTTATAGCAGGACTAGCAAATGGAATAGTCACTGGCCATTGATCCGTATGGGCCGAGGTGCTGGATCGGAGGGAGGGAGGGAATGGCAGAGAGGGGGAGTTACCGAACTCAATTACCAGTTTAAAGACAACACACACAACAATAGTGTTCCTCAAAGGCCACAGCGACTGCTGATTTCAATAGAGTTGCTATAGAGGTAACGTCGTCGTCAAAACGTAAGAAATAGAACAACAACAAATACAGGGTAGGAATTACATCCAACTGCTCATCCCTGCATTCATGTGTCCTTCCGATACAGATCAGACCATATTCACGTCAAAGACTTTCTACAGTACCTGGATCAGACTGCTATTCAGCCTGGATTTACTGCTCTCCTGAAGATACACTGGTTATCATGGAGATTATATAGTCATTTTGCATAGCAAACCGAGATATTTTTGCAGGATGAAAACAATGGCAAAGATGGAGGAAGCTAGCCCAGCAGAAAGCCAAGAACTGCAATTTGTGGGCTTGATATAGTAAGCGTGCTTTTCAGGATGTGTGGAAATCATTGTTGGAAAGCCAGTACTTTAGAGTATGCAAAGGTGGTTGGTTCATTGAAGCGCTAAAGTGCTCAACTGCATTGATTTCAAATGACTAGCTCTGATTGACAGAACCCTGATATCCTAACCCTAACCCTGATATCCGCTATCTGACCTGGTTTACTCTATCTAGCCTCTCTCTCGCTCCCTCCCTCCCTCTCCAGTGAGCCACTGCTCATCCACGAACTGCTCACTCTATAGTCCCAGTTCAGGAAGGGGGTGAGTGAGCCATAAACATCTAATAAGGAACCGTTGGGGTTCTCCTCAATGAGTCAGGTCTACTAACAGTGTACTTTGGGGTTAGGGTTGGTTTGTCTCACACTGCGCCATGTCATTGAACCTGAATGTCATTCAGTGTTATAATGTATCCTTTCAGAGGACTCTAGCCCAACCTCTATCCCTGACATGGACATCAAAAGGACAGAGGCAAACCCATGACTATTTTGGGTACCATAAATAACATTGCTATCCCATAAAGCCCAATAGCACTAACACACAACGGTAGCATTAGACAAGCACAAAACGGAGCCAAAGTTTGTGGCATTCGGATCAACAACTCGCCGACCATGATAGGCCTGCAGAAACTATCCTCCATCGGAATCATTCACACACTTGCACTATACTAGCAGCTGTACACACACACACACACAAGCCGCTTTGCTTCATGTGCTCATCACCCACATCGACATGGTCACAACTCAATTACAGACATCTCCACAGGGACCGGACTCCACCTTGACCAATGGGCCTTGTAATTGGGCAGCCTGCCACCTCTCATCCTGAGATAGCCCAACAGTGTCTATAGTGTAATAGCTAGCTGGCCATGATTCTGCCGATTTTCCACGATGCAGCACAGTTTATGGGCCACTTGATAGCCCCTTCACAAGCCACTCCTCTCAACAGCTTCAATTCTTTAGATACAAAACCAATAGGGGCACTAGTACCACCCTTATCATTATCCATCACTGTCAATCTACAGTACCCTCCTGAATTATTGGCACCTAGGTAAATATGAACAAAAATGGCTCTGAAAAAATGTCATTGTTGATTATCAGCTTAATCTTACAGAAAATATCATATGAACCTAAGCTTTGAGTTAACATTGTTCAAAGAAAAATCTAAAATAAAGATTTATTTTATTCAAAAACATGCGTGTCAGTTATTGGCACCCCTAGTAATTCTTAGAAACAAAATCAAGTTGATGTATATTCCAATTAAGATGTTCCTTTTTAAAGTTAATGTGAGTCATCCATGACTTCCTGTTTCACTGGGGTACAAGGTGACACACATGCTAAACTCCCTTAGTCATCCATCAACATCAGAAAGTCCAAAGATGACAAAAATGAAATTAAAAAGGTTGTTGTCGTTCACAAAATCAGGCAATGGCTATAAAAAGACAGCGACACACGTGAAAATACTCATCTCCACTATTAGGGCAATCATTAAGAAATGTTTAACAACTGGAGCTGTGATGAACCTGCCTGGAAGAGGACGCAAGTGTTGTGACGTTGGTACCATTAATGCGATGACGATTATTTTTATCAAATAATTACATACCACGTTCAAGTATTACTTGATTAATCATAACAATTAATTAAGTAGTAATCTGGGACACCACGGGAAAAGTTTATTTAACGAGTTAACGTTTCCCAAATTAACTCTAAAGAAGTCAATATGTCGTTATACCAGTCATCCATTAAACATCATTATTACCTCAGTCTCATTCTGAACGCCGTAATATCCTAGAAATCTGCACAAACCCTCGTCTCCATGATGAATCAGCAACACAAATTGGCTTAATTATTTATTTACTAACTAACTAATCACACAGAATGACAAACACACAGGATAGATTATACATTGGTTACTAACATGATGCAATGAAGTCCCTGGTGGACTAACCCGATATGATGGCTTGTTACAATGAAAAGGGGTTGGGGAACGAAAGAGCGGGACGAGAGCCAAAGGAATACAACTATCGTACATACAGTGGAATAATACGCTCATCGTAAATGGATATTTAGCACCCTAACAAGCGCTCATTTGGATATATAAATGCAAAGTACATATTTACGCTTGTAGGTCTGTCGTCTCGCTCTGTTGAAATCACTCGATCAGTCTGTGGCGAGTAGTTCATCAGAAAGTCTCTGGTTGTGTAAGTCTGGTGGTCCACCAGAAGTTACCATGTCCCTTGTAGTTGTAGTAGGTTTGTCTCGGAGTGTCTGTTAGAACGGAAGTTCCAGAGGTGTACCACGCGGTGTTCAGCGGGCCTTATCATTTACTCTGTTTAGAATAGATACCCTAGAGGTACCTATAGCGGTGAGAGGAATTTGTTATTTGTCTCGCATCTTCGCTCGAGTTTCCTAGGCTAACAGTGCATAAAGAGCTGCAGACAATGTTCCTGTGTGGTGTCAGAGAGTTTCAGAGTTTCTAACCATTTCGTACCTTTCAGCTCACGCTGGTCTTTAGTTTTAAACTATTTCTCAGCCGTGTAGCCACCGCTTCACACTATCTGGTTTAGTAGTCTAACCATTTCAACGTGTCAGATAACTGGGATGTTTGTAGAGTTACCGTTATTTGGTTATACTGCCCTTAATGATATCACACAACAACTGATCTGACATAATTGTTCTTTAAGTCCCTCCCGACCAATTCCAACATTCTTGGTGTTGAAAATGTCCAACCTTTTTGTTACAGTAGTGCAAAGTCCCTCTCTGTGGTAACAAAGGGATTTTTAACTTCCATTTCTGCAGAGTGGGAGGGGTGGGCCTTATCTGGCTCACCCAAGAGGGAAAGTCATGACAAGTGTATTTTGTCCCCACGCACAGTGAGAAGGATGGCTCAAGGGGATTTTTTTTGTTGCCCAAGGACCACAGTTGGAGAATTTCAAAAGTTGGTTATATCGAGTCTCCAAAGCTACAAGTGAAACACCACCTCCATGCCAACAAGTTATTTGGAAGGGCTGCCAGAAAAAAGCCTCCTCTGTCACCAAACCACAAACGTAAGCCCCTGGAATTTGCTAAATGTCATTGGAACCAGGTTCTATGGTCTGATGAAAATAAAATAGAGCTTTTTGTCAATAAACACCAGAGGTGGGTTTGACGTAAAAAGAGTCGTGCAGAAAATAACCTAATCCCCACTGTGAAGTTTGCTGGTGGATCTGTGATGATGAGGCACTGTTTAACTTTTAAAGGCCCTGGGAACCTTGTTAGGATACATGGCATCATGGACTTCAAGTACCAGGAGATTTTAGTCCAAAACCTGTCTGCCTCTACCAGGAGGCTAAAACGGTCGTCGTTGGATCTTCCAGCAGGACAACGATCCAAAGCATACCCCCAAATCCACAGGAAAATTGTTCACTGACCATTGACCTAAACCCAATTCAAAACCTCTGGGGTGAGCTGAGGAGTCCACAAGCAAGGACCAAGGACTGAAGGATCTGGAGAGTTTCTCTATGGAAGAATGGTCTCAAATCCCTTCCTGTGTGTTCTCCCACCTCATCAAACATTATAGGAGACGACTCAGAACAGTTATCTTTGAAAAGGGACAAAGTACTAAACACAGGAGTGCCAATAATTGGGACATGCATGTTTTTGAATAAAATAATTATTTCTTGCTGACAAATTCTTTTTCTTTTAACAATTTTAACTCAAAGGTTAGATTGATATATTTTGAGTCAGACCAAGCAGAAACAATTATATTTTGTTCACAGCATATTTTGTTCATACTTACATAGGGTGCCAATAATTCAGGAGGGCACTGTAAATCACCCTGTAGTAAATAACAGTAGGCCAGGGACCATTAAGTCGATTCACCCACAGGCCGATTTTTTCTTGAGCGGATGGTCAGGGGGCTGGAACATAATTTGTAGACAGCATATTGACCGTAAGCCCAAAGATATTTGAATAAAACAAAATCAAACCTTGCTTACATTTGCATACGATCACATATTATGTGTGGGAATACTTTAGAACAGATTTGTTTTTTTTTAAATGTACAGTCTAATGTCCAACAATAAAAAAAGATATTTAAAAAATGTCAATCACCCATAGGGGAGACGCCAGTTGGGGAAACCTGCCGTAGGCCATACACAATCAAAAAGGGGCACAGAAATCTAATTAATTGAAGCAAAACAATGTATTCCTTGTAGAACAAACTAGCCTGAATTATTTAGGCATATTTTCTAGCTGTGTTAGAGAAAGAACGTCCCTTTGTCTTACCCCAGGAATGTCTCCTGTTTTGGAATGAATATATGAATGAATGTTTTATGGTTACAAAATAATTCTGCGCCTGAAGCACAGTGTAGAAGCCTAATTCTGTCATATTAGCGTGTGTTAATGTCATTTGGGTGAATGTCTAGCCAATAGGGATACTAAGTCAGCCCGCGTACCATATGGCAATGTGACACTTGGCATTATTGACGCCATAGCTATCCATAACAGAATCTATGAAACAATCAGGTATCGAGTACTACAGGAATCTAACAGCACCTTTCATATAAGCCCTGGCAGGTGTAATAGAAACACAGAAATCCCACTGTCACCATTTACTAGAGAAAGCATTGAAATTCCACTGCAAAAGCACCTAGGGTTGGCCTGAAGCAGAGTAATAATGAATTCCTACATATTGGGAACAATATAGACGAAGGCTAACCTTAACTAGGTTTAGTGTGGAAGTCTCGCTGCAGAACAAATTGTGGTCTTTTCTAAAGCAGTAGACCCTGATGATAATGTTATATCAAGACGTTTCTGCCATACAGAGTGGAAGACAGCCGGGAAAAGATTTTTGATGTACCAATTCCATGGCACAGGGTGTATGAGTTGATATATAAAACAATGTAAGATTCAAAAATGTGTGCCTTCCAGCTAAAAAGATTGTACAGAATTCTTGCTACCGGCAAAATGTTGAATATTTAAGGCATACAATTATCGCAGCTCTGTAGATTTTGTTGTGAGGATACTGAATTAAGACCATTTCTTCTGGTATTGCCCTCAGGTAGCCCGTTTCTAGTCTCAGGTTCAGGAATGGCTGAAAAAGCATAACATTCATCTAAACTTGACCCTAGAAATAGCATTGTTGGGAGATCTGGAGAGACCTGGTCAGTCGATTACTAATATACTCTTAGTAAAAGCATGTTATCATCTTCAACTCACAATCTGCAGATTCTATTCGATTAGATCGATTCAAATTGTATGTTAAACATCACAGCATAGTTGAAAGATGGGCGCCGACAGAGATGGTCGCCTCGCTACAGGTCCTGAGAACACTATGCAGTTATTTATTTTTCTTATGTATTACTTTATGTATTATTTCTTACATTATTAGCCCAGAAAATCTCAAGTGTTATTACATACAGCCGGGAAGAAACCTTTGGATACAGGCGCGATGTCAACTTACCAACAATACGACTTTCCAGAAGCGGATCCTTTGCTCGGACCGCCACCCTGGACATGGGATCTTATCCCAGAGGCCGACCCAAAACAACACGGTTGCCGCGGGAGAGGCAGAAGGAGTGGCCTACTGGTCAGACTCAGAAGGCAAGCACACCATCCACTGCTTCCGAGCTTATTATTTGCCAATGTCCAATCTCTAGATAACAAGGTGGACGAAATTAGGGCACGAATTGCCTTCTAGAGAGACAGAGATTGTAAAATTCTCTGTTTAACAGAAACATGGCTCACTCGGGATATGTTGTCAGAGTCGGTACAGCCACCCGGTTTCTTTATGCATTGCGCCGACAGAAACAAACATCTCTCTGGTAAGAAGAAGGGCGAGGGTGTATGCCTTGTGATTAACGACTCATGGTGTAATCACAACAACATACAGGAACTCAAGTCCTTCTGTTCACCTGACCTAGAATTCCTAACAATCAAATGCCGACCGCATTATCTTCCAAGAGAATTCTCTTCGATTATAGTTGCAGCCGTGGAAAGGACATCACTGGGCTCGATGTAAACTGGAAACCATACACCCTGAGGCTGCATTTATTCTAGATGGGGATTTTACAAAGCAAACATGAGAACAAGACTCCTTAAATTCTATCAGCATATCAAATGCGCGACACGAGCTGGTAGCATTCTAGATCATTGCTACTCTAACTTCCGCGATGCATACAAAACCCTCCCCCGCCCTCCCTTCGGCAAATCTGACCACGACACCATTCTGTTGCTCCCAGCCTATAGACAGACACTACAAACAGGAAATGCCAGTGAGCAGATCTATACAACGCTGGTCTGACCAATCGGATTCCATGCATCAAGATTGCTTCGATCATGTGGACTTGGGATATGTTCCGGATAGTGTATACATCAATGTTGTTGTCTGAGGCTGACTCGGTGAGCGAGTTTATTAGCAAGTGCAGCGGAGATGTCGTGCCCACTGCGACTATTAAAACCTTTTTTAACCAGAAACCGTGGGTTGATGGCAGCATTCACCCAAAAAAATGAAAGCGCGAGCCAGCGCTTTTAAATCATGGCAAGGCGACTGGAAACATGACCGAATACAAACAGTGCAGCTATTCCCTCTTGCAAGGCAATCAAACAAGCAAAGCGTCAGTATAGAGAAAGTAGAGTCGCAATTCAACAGCTCACACACGAGACATGTGTGGCAGGGTCTACAGTCAATCAAGGATTACAAAAAGAAAACCAGCCCCGTCTTGCTGCCAGACAAATTCAACTTCTTTGCTCGCATTGAGGACAACACAGTGCCACTGACATGGCCCGCTACCAAAGCCTGTGGGCTCTCCTCTGTAGCCAACGTGAGTAAAACATTTAAACGTGTTAACCCTCGCAAGGCTGCCGGCCCAGATGGCATCCCTAGCCGCGTCCTCAGAGCATGTGCAGACCAGTTGGCTGGTGTGTTTACGGACATATTCAACCAATCCCTATCCCAGTCTGCTATCCCCACATGCTTCAAGATGGCCACCATTGTTCCTGTTTCCAAGAAAGCTACGGTAACTGAACTAAATAACTATCGCCCTGTTGCACTCACTTCTGTCATCATGAAGTACTTTGAGAGACTAGTCAATACCCACTCCAATTTGCTTACCGCCCCAATAGGTCCACTGACGATGCAATCGCCATCACACTGCCCTGTACCATCTGGACAAGAGGAATACCTATGTAAGAATGCTGTTCATTGACTACAGCTCAGCATTCAACACCAAACTCATCAAACTGGAGGCCTTGGGTCTCAACACCGCCCTGTGCAACTGGGTCCTGGACTTTGACGGGCCACCCCCAGGTGGTGAAAGCAGGAAACAACATCTCCACTTCGCTGATCCTCAACACTGGGGCCCCACAAGGGTGCGCTCACAGCATTCTCCCGTACCTCCTGTTCACCCATGACTGCGTGGCCATGCACGCTTCAAACTCAATCATCGAGTTTGCAGACGACACTACAGTGGTAGGCCTGATTACCAACAAAGACGAGACGGCCTACAGGGAGGAGGTGAGGGCTCTCGGAGTGTGGTGTCCGGAAAATAACATCACACTCAACGTCAACAAAACAAAGGAGATGATCTTGGACTTCAGGAAAAAGGAGAGGGAGCACCCGCCCATCCAACAGTAGTGGAGAAGGTGGAACGCTTCAAGTTCCTCTGTGTACACATCACGGACAAACTGAAATCGTCCACCCACACAGATAGTGGTGAAGGTGCAACCACAGGTCTCTCCAGAGGGCGGTGCGTTCTGCCCAACGCATCACGGGGGCAAACTACCTGCCCTCCAGGACACCTACAGCACCCGATGTCACAGGAAGGCCAAAAAGATTTTTAAAAACAACAACCACCCAAGACACTACCATCCAGAAGGCAAGGTCAGTACAGGTGCATCAAAGCTAAGACCGAGAGACTGAAAAACAGCTTCTATCTCAAGGACATCAGACTGTTAAACAGCAATCACTAACAGAGAGGCTGCTGCCAACATACAGACTCATATCTCTGGCCACTTTAATAAATGGACTTAATAAAGGTATCACTCGTCACTTTAATAATATTTACATATCCTACATTACTCATCCCATATGTATATACTGTATTCTATACCATCTACTGCATCTTGCCTATGCCGCACGGCCATCGCTCATCCATATATTTATATGTACGTATTCTTATTCATCCCTTTACATGTGTATAAGGTAGTTGTTGTGAATTTGTTAGATTACTTGTTAGATATTACTGCATGGTCGGAACTAGTACAAGCACTTCGCTACACTCACATTAACATCTGATAACAATGTGTATGTGACCAATAAAATGTGATGTGAAAGAGCTACGGCACGTAGAAATCCGAAGAGGGTGGCCAGCAGAGATAGGTTGGATGGGCTGAGGGAAGCTGAGGGTTGGGATGTGGAATTGGAGACAAGCGTGAGTGGAGGTGCTGGGCGGGGGAGAGAATGAGTCATAATAAACAAAACAAAAAGACAGTTTGAATGACCCTGAAGGGCAACGCTATTACATCCATTGACTGTTTGCCTGAGGCTGAGGCCGCACAAGTGCTTGTACACATGTATATACACACACACTCACATTCAAAACACACACGTGCACACACACATGTAAATAGTGCCACACATGCACTGAAATGTATACAGTTGGCCTTGCTGTTTTGATTTTTGTTGTCCTTGATGTCTTATTTTTGCATTGTTTTCTGTTGTCCCCGTTTGACAGATCTCCCACCAAGTCAACGTGCCCATGGGCGGGTTGCTTGACCCGGGTTGTTCCTGTGGGTCGCTCTGGACTGGAGACGGTTAGATGACTGAATGCAATGTGAATCTTGAGCGGCTTCACTGCAGGTAGATTATATGTTTATATTTTTTTCCAATTATTAAATAAATAAAAACTGGATACAAAAATGTAAAAAGAAAATACTGCGTTTCCTTTCTGAAAGGCAAACGATATGCTAGTTCAACAGCAACTTTGCTTTGATAGAAGTATGCAAGTCAAATTAAATTATCAAGTAGACCTACTTCAGTCAAATGTGATAATGAAGTTAAATAAATTAAACGAGAACTTAATCTGGAAAAGCAGCTGTTTAAAGGGGGAGATCTTAAGATCTGCACAGCTGTAGAACCTAACCATATTTTCTGGATATTGAACACACACAGCGGTCTCCAATTAAAGTCTCTCTGGTTTCAGTTCATCATTCATGAGCTACTTTCAAAAATTGAACCAGATTAACCTTATAACAAGAACCAAGGGCAACTGCATAATATGAGCAACACAGGCTGGGCCTTTATCCATTCACCATTAAAAAGCCTTAGTTCAGTAGACCACCGTAGAGACTTAGGACATGGTGCAGCGGGACCATAAGGACGAAGGATGTCTCTTACCCGGTCCTTCATCCTCCAGCTCTGGGCCAGGGCCTTGGAGCCCTCGATCTTCTCTGAGTGGCGTTTCTTCATGAAGGCCAGCGGCAGGTTCCAGTCGCTCATGTCCGCCTCTTCCTCCTCAGCCAGGAATATGGCCGGCGAGAGCAGCAGTTCCGAGTCCATTTTCATCAGGGCCCTGAGGGAAGAGATGGAGAGGAGGTCAGGTTGAGGTCAATGTAAAAAAAAAAAAAGGTTTCTTCATTCAATAATAGGATATAGCTGTACAGTATGTTTTTGTGTAACATTGAGGAATATGATAAATATTTAACATGCATCCATCAGATGCAATCTATTTTTGACCCGAACTATACAACCATTTTACGTTCTGATAGGAAAGTTTGGGCAGCATTGGGATAGCCATAGACCAGCTCACACTACCGGTCAGATGAGGAGCAGCTCTGGGTTAAAAACTACCACCACCTAGCTTTGGGACTCAACATCAGAGGTCTGTATTGATTGGACTCCCTGAGTTGTGATTTGTTCTGGTGACTGGCGACGTTAAATAACCCTACCACAATATAGCTACACCAAAAACAGAGTTACCTGTCATCAAAGGCATTTGTATTATTTCTAGGAACTCTACTTACCACACGTAAAGTGAAATGTGACCATAACTATCAAATAAACTAGAGGTCGACCGATTAAATCAGGGCCAATTTCAAGTTTTCATAACACTCGGTAATCTGCGTTTTTGGACACCGATTATGGCCGATTACATTGCACTCCACGAGGAGACTGCGTGGCAGGCTGACTACCTGTTATGCGAGTGCAGCAAGAGGCCAAGGTAAGGTGCTAGCTAGCATTAAACATATCTTACAAAAAAACAATCAATCTTAACATAATCACTAGTTAAGTACACATGGTTGATGATATTACTAGTTTATCTAGCTTGTTGCATATAATCGATGCGGTGCCTGTTAATTTATCATTGAATCACAGCCTACTTCACCAAACAGGTGATTTAACAAGCGCATTCGCGAAAAAAAGTACTGTCGTTGCACCAAACGTCAACGCCTTTCTTAAAATCAAAACACAAGTATATATTTTTAAACCTGCATATTTAGTTAACACTAATAGAGAAATTGTGTCACTTCTCTTGCGTTCTGTGCAAGAGTCAGGGTATATGCAGCAGTTTGGGCCACCTGGCTCGTTGCGAACTGTGTGAAGACCATTTCTTTCTAACAAAGACAGCCAACCTCACCAAAAGGGGGAGGATTCGTTGCACGATTCGTTGCACAAATGTACCTAACCATAAACATCAATGCCTTTCTTAAAATCAATACACAGAAGTATATTTTTTTTAAACCTGCATATTTAGTTAAAAGAAATTCATGTTAGCAGGCAATATTAACTAGGGAAATTGTGTCACTTCTCTTGCATTCATTGCACGCAGAGTATATGCAAGAGTTTGGCCGCCTGGTTCGTTGCGAACTAATTGGACAGAATTTTACATAATTATGACATAACATAGAAGGTTGTGCAATGTAACAGCAATATTTAGACTTATGGATGCCACCCGTTAGATAAAATACGGAACGATTCCGTATTTCACTGAAAGAATAAACATTTTGTTTTTGAAATGATAGGTCATTAATATGGTCAACTCCGGAAACTAAAGCTCGTATTTCTGTGTGTTATTATATTATAATTAAGTATGATTTCATAGAGCAGTATGACTGAGCGGTGGTAGGCACCAGCAGGCTCGTAAGCATTCAGTCAAACAGCACTTTCCTGCATTTACCAGCAGTTCTTCGCTGTGCTTCAAGCATTGCGCTGTTTATGACTTCAAGCCTATCAACTCCCGAGATTAGGCTGGCAATACTAAAGTACCTATTAGAACATCCAATAGTCAAAGTTTGATATAATACAAATGGTATAGACAGAAATAGTCCTATAATAACTACAACCTAAAACGTCTTAGCTGGGAATATAATACCATATTCCTGCTGTGAAAACAGAGGTAGATTTTGTGGTAGGAAGTCTCGCTTAAAGTGCATGGCCTTGGCTGCCTGCAGTCTAACTCAACAAGAATATGGTGATGTTCAGGATAAAGTTGGATTCAGACATTTATTTAATAGCGAGGGAGAAATTTAAATTTACATTTGGTAAATACAGTTTCTCGAGATTATACATGTGCCACTGTTAACAGGAAAGTTTTTCTTGGTGAAGCCAGCTATACTGGGGTTGGGTTATTTTCTGTTGCCAGCCACAACTCAGGGAGTCCAACCAATACACAGACTCCCGATGATGTGTCCCAAAGCTAACAACCACCCATAAATAGGATGGACAATAACATTAGCAATCTCACATCCCTAGCCCCCATTCACCACAGGTGGCCCTGGTGAGTGATGGGATATGACCTGAGCAGCTTTCAAAACAAAGTACAACCATTTAAGACTCGTTTGTCATGTGCTGTAGTGAGCATATTATCGTTCTAATCAGTACATAACTAGTAGCTATCTGTATTTGCATTTGACGCGGTTAACATTAGCTGTGTACAAAGGTTTAACTCTGACAATGACGTCTCAGCAGTAAATTCCCTTTAAATTAACTTAGCAGTCAAATGGTAGATAATATGCAGAATGGACTGTTAAACTTACACGGAAAAGCTCTTTTCTAAGGGGGTAGTACACATTGCAGTATGATAGATAACATAATTGGAAATCGGTACAACGTCAACCTGCATAGACAGAACCATGTTCGCGCGTGGCTGTTCTAGAGTTCGGGGTCATGTTAGCTTGTGGCTAACTAGCAGACCCTTAGCCGACTTTTCTGACAACTAGCTAGCATTGTTATCACAGGTTTGTACTTCGTGCTTGTAAAACTGTGCATGCTTCATGTTACTTGTTGAACCACAAGCTACAGTAGTTAGATAAACGTAGAGAAGATAGACTGGTAAGTGAACCAGATGTGGAAAAGGGCCATTTCTGCACAGGGTGGCGTGCAGCGTACAGACCTTGGCGCGGTAGAATACTCTTCGATACAGGGTGGGAAACCTCTCCGTCTCCTGACTATTATAGACGCGGTCGCACAGACAATTCTTGAAAGAAAATTGTACGGTAGCGTCCACAATTTGTAAACGATGTCGAACCCGACAGGTCCAAGTTCGACCGGTATGTGTTTGCAGGGAAATCTGCGGGTTCTCTCCCCACGGCTGCTCTTTGCTATGGGAAGGTGCTCGAGACGAGGCCCATCTTCACACGGACACTCTGCCACAACCACGCCACGCGCTGTCAGGCTCGAGCTGTCAATGACGCTTGTCGTGTGGTCTTCTGACACAAACGTGTGTCGACGAGGCAAATGTCGTAGGCTAGTTGCCGTGAAATTGACAAACAATTCCAAGTATTTCTCCAGAGACACTTCTTCAGCACTTCAGCAAGGGCGCCGCCATCTTGGGAAAGACCCACAATGCACTCGGGGTTGGACTGAAGATGTCATTAAAAACGTCATCATGGTCAGTGAATGTCCCTTTCCCTTTCATCAAAATAAAAGTAAAATAATAAAAAAGTTAAGTCCAAAATATTCCATTCAGTTCAGTTGTGATGTCTCATTGCGATCCAAAAAGATACATCCTGTACATTTTGAGAGATTATTATTTTTATATACATTTGCAAAAATTATTTTAAAAACTGTTTTTTCGCTTTGTCATTATTGGGTATTTTGTGTAGATTGATGAGGAAAAACATTTTAGAATAAGGCTGTAACGTAACAAAATGTGGAAAAACCCTATAATTATGTATTTCTTTGTGACTCATTTGTGTGTACAGGTAGACCAGAAAAGCTACATCCCTGATTGGCAGATGAGTGGCAACCCTGATTAGAAGCACTTGATGCTCATCGGTTGTTCTTTACAAATGCTGTTTTGAATGAAAGAAAATTGTACCTACACACTGAAGAAGGCTGTAAAGCCGAAACATCTGTGTATGCTATCCCTGATGCAGTGATTTTCATTTTCCGTATTGCAACGGAAAATCTAAAAAATGTCTTATTGGACAAGAGAACCCTTCCTGTTTCCATCCATTTTCTTGGTTGGTTCACAGGAGACAGAACATAGGGGATGCAATGGAGATGAGCTAAGGTAGATGGGAAGTAGAGGCTCTTCCAATGTCTCAGTCACTTCCCTGTTTAATCAGACAAAAATATCACTCTCTCATCTTCTTGGTGATGAGCACACCACAATACAGCTCAGATCATATATATGCAACACCACAAGGCGGTCAAATCAGCTCATCAGAAAACATGAAAACAGTAGGGCAGATGGACAGTAGGATTTTCTCCCTCTCACTGCATTGGCCAGTGCAGTAATCAATATGCTGGCTATTTGGGTTGGCCAGCAGCAACACTATGGTACAGCAATCTTGAACGTGAAACTCATAACTGTATCAGGCCGAATCTATCCCTCCTGTCTCAGTGTCCAGTGTGAATGAGAAACCAATCCAATCTCCTAAGAGTGTGATGGAGGTTGAGACCCTGGGATAGTGGGGAGGGGAGGGGAAGATTAGTCACACACATTCTCTCTCTCTCACACACACACACACACACACACACACAAACACACTGTTATCCTCCCAGATTGGGAGCATGGTGACAAGGTGATCAACAGGGCTTAATCCAGAAAATGGAGCTGTTCCCAGAGCCAAATCAGACAAGGGGGAAGAAAAGCCAACATGTCACCTCCCTGAGGACTGATTATAACAAGGCTGGCAAGACGACAGCGCCAAAGAACCATGCAAGACGAGAGAGAGCAGAGAATGTCAGAGAGAGATAGCGAGATGGATCGAAGAGGTTTCCAATCGGATGTGGAGAGGTTTGTTTTACCAGGAAGTTTGTATATAATAATCATGTGATCCTCTAAGTGAACGATAATAGTGTGTCCTCTCAGACGGGAAACTGGAGACGGAAGAGCCGTAATGAGGCATTAACTCGCCCCACCCAGTTCTTCTCAGTCACATAAAGGTACATACTGTACCGGCGACATTATGGGTATCAGAGCTCAAATCATGGTTTCCTGACTCAGCATGACTTTTTACACATCTACGAACTATTGGTGTCTTAAATCACAATACAGCCAAAGCCACCATTACAAGTCATGCAGCATCTAATTTCACCTCCTTTTAAGAAGCTAAGGAATTAAAGAAAGGTTGCACATTAAATGTTGTTTCGGAGGACGAAACAACACCAGTTTCTGGGTCCAGTTTTAATTATGCATGTTGGTGTCGTTCATCTGCCAAGCTCACAGACCATCACTAAAAACAGAGGAGCCATGATTAATGATTTGCATTCTTCAGCATTATTATCATCATCAGTATTTTCTCCAAGTGCGACCATTTTCCCTGACAGTCACACGCCAGCTTCGGGGCTCATAACTCATATTCAAGGTTGCTATCGTCTTAAATCAAATGCAAAGTTTCCATCTCAAAACTTCAAACTATAATGGTCGCTGTGTTTATAAGGGGTCTTCATCAGAGGTTGTCCTCAAAAGAGACAACAAAGCATCATCTCTCTCCCTCTCAGGTTAAATAAGGTTAGAGAGAGGTAGGCCTCAAAAGGTAACGTTAACATTCTCACAACGTTTGACGTGACAAAGACGATCAGAGTTGCTGCTGTGAGACCATTAATTCATGATCAACAACGCAGCTATCATAGATCACACTCCCCGATCACACTCCCAGACGAGGTCTCCGTTTACGCTTGATCAATGTGTTAATATGAGATTATCTACCAATCAACGGGAGTGTAGGACCAGGAGAATTCTCCATCATGTGTGTGTGAAGTCCTCACAAGGATAGTGAAACAATAAATATTAGGCTTTGGGGGTTAGGTTTAGGGTTAGAATTAGGGTTAGGGGTTAGGCGTTTGGGGTTAAGGTTAAGATTAAAATAGGATTTTGTGATTACCTTTCACTTATCAAAACTGGGTTACTCAAGCCTTTCGATGGAAAGGATTTGATCATGAATGGAGGATTTTAAAGAGCTGGTGGGAGTGAGAGAAAGAGGAGGAGGAGAAAGGAGGGCAGGCTGACTTTGAGTTGAAGAGCACTTCAATGGTTGTGAGGTCATTTGACAAAAGGAGGAGAAGGTCCTAGAGGGGATTTTGGTACCTCAGGTTGTAATGGTGTGATGTCACCATTGCTGAACCAAAGGCCTATTTTTAGGTACGTGCGCACACACACGCCCACGTACAAACACACACATTTGGAGCCAGTGGACGAGCAGGCAGCCTATTCTCAGGTTTCATTCCCACTGGACAGGAGGACAGCTAGCCACGTGTTCGCACCCATTCACAGAAGGTCCCCGACGATATCCACCCTGTGAACATGAGGACCCATTTACCACAGATAAACAGCTGCTGCTCCTCTCCACTCTCACACGCACACTTTCGCATAAACTCTTTCTCCCTCTCACTCTCACACACAAACACGCACATAACACACACACACACACACACATTGCACACACTCACACACACTGAAGAGGTGTGGGCAGCCAAGAGAGGTTTGTCCTTAGGTGTTAATCAGTACAGGCACCTTCAACCAGAAAAGGTTCAATGTTCTCAGCACAAGGTCTTGGTAAGACATAATTGCCTCCTGTGTAATAGACTTATAATAGAGTTATGTCATCATTTTGAGGGTTATAATTGAGTTAAACATAAAATGACTGGATTCAGTCCATGATATTGTAAAAAAAAAAAAAAAAAAACTTCAAAATGCATTTGATATGGCTGGGTGGGTGGTTAAATCCAGCAAAATTGAGAGACAAATTTGAATCAGCATCTCTGAAATAGAGCTGACAGTCATTTACCTGCAGTGGCGTGTACTCATGGATGCCAAGGGAAGTCAGGCTTCCCCAAAAAATGTACCTAGAAAAAAATATATATTATATTTTGTCTTTCAGTGTTTCATAATTTCCCTTCAATTCGCAAGAGGCTGAATGTATATCACCGGAGAAAGCATCCAAGTGAGCAAAAACAGCGCCCCTCTGTCCCTATGATATTGTTGCCGCCTGTAGTATTGAACATAAGGGAAGCCAGCGAGCATTTGACCTCCCTTGATAAAAATCAATACAAATAATAGCCGTTCAGCGTTGAGCTAAACAAATGTGAATGGTCTTGGCACACAAAAAAAAAGTTTCAAGGGAAGCCAGTTTGGATTTGACTTCATGCCAATCACATCACACCAAAAGCCAAACGTCATTTACAGAAAAAATAATTGTTGTGTTGTCTCCCGGTGGCTAGCTAGCCACCTAGATAAAATTCACCCTTTCTCAAATTAAGAGATGGGGATTTAGACTTGTGCTTTTACTTAATTCTCCGTACTGGCCATTGATTATGATGGCAAATCTGATCCAATCATAAATTCAGACATTGTGCCCCTATCCTGAAATTATGTCGTAGGCTAATGTTTCTTTTATTTCTTTTTGTGTTGAATTTTACCCCTTTTTCATGGTATCCAATTGTTAGTAGCTACTATCTTATCTCATCACTACAACTCCCGTACAGGCTCGGGAGAGACGGAGGCCGCAATGCTTCTTTACACAGCGCGCATCCAACCCAGAAACCAGCCGCACCAATGGAGGAAACACGGTGCACCTGAAAACCTTGGTTAGCACGCAGCACGAGTTGCTGGTGCGCAATGAGACAAGGATATCCCTTCCGGCCAAACCCTCCCTAACCCGGACGACGCTAGGCCAATTGTGCGTTGCCCCACGGATTGTGAGTTGTCAGCTCTGTCTGCATACTGCACTGCAGTGTTAACCACGCCGCCCTAACATGTCCACCAGATGCATCAAACTCACTGTATGACAGAGTCATAAAGGCATGAAAGAGGAGGTCATTCATTGTCAATGGAGCAGTCCGCAAACTGAACTTCACCAGCAGAGCGTGCTCTCCGATTTTCTGCCACTGTGTCTTCTTATTGTCTAGGCTGAACTAACAGGTTATAGAGCAAACAACACAATTATCACAACAAATAGGTTGTGTTCCTCCTGCACTTCACCCGATAACAATCCAGCGTACAGAAAATTGAATATTTTCAATGGACACGCTGGGGTACGCACTAGGCTGTGCGTTGAATATTTTCAACACGTGCGTTACTTTACCTTGCGGTGGTACAAACATAAGTACAGTCACAGGCTCCAACTAGCTACCTTTCAGCTAGTTGAAAAGTGAAGCACATGTGCATCAAGTGTGGAAAATGTGGGTTGACATCCAGCGAAACAAAACGGTATATGCACCTGGTGGACATCGGGCATTACAGACCAAGCTCCTTGTGGCCTATCGCATCAAAGCTACATGATAAAATAAGTATTTCAAACTGATACAAAAGAGGGCTTTTTATATTCAAAATAGCTCTCTGACAGCATGCCTATCAAGGTGTTTAATGTAACTAGGCACGTGTTGCGGGAACACAGCACCCAAAGCAGCATCATGTTGCAACGTGTTAAGGATCAATCAAATTCCACTTCAGAGGAGGTGTGAAGCATAAGACCTGACAAACGTTTAAGTGTCACAAGTTTACTCAGACGTGATGTCACTATCATATATGCAGTACGCCCATATATCAGGGCTGTTCAATTCCCTGGAAGGCTGATTTTTGTTTCTACTTGGTAGTTAATTGCACTCACTTGGTGTCCCAGGTCTGCTTCCCATTAGTATACTGGCATCATGCGAGGTCCTCATAACATTGAGATACCCCACAGTATAGAGTCAGAGCTATTATATTTTAAGAGCAGACCAATGACAAGTGGACACTGAAGACTTACTTAATAATCAAGACACCATCAAATGATGTACTATCGTAATCTAAGACGGCTGTTACACAAGAGGGAAACTAATCGTATGTAAAACACACAGGACAGGAGTAAGAACCTGGGTATCTGCAAACTGAGCTCAAAGCTGAAGGATGCCTTGGTGGGGAATGTGGACCCACTTTAATTAATGCTGCCTGGGTGATTTTTCATCTTTCGTTTTATAGACACAGTGGAGTGTGGTGAAGGGCATGATGGGAGCTGGTCGGCTGCTTGGGAGACAGCAGGCTACTTTTAATTTGGTTTGTGTCCTTAATAATGAGATTCAAATCCTAACAGAGGAAAGTGAACTGCCGCCAACCTCCAACATTACCATAACGTTGACTCCAGCTATGGGGAGCAACCTGAAACGTTCACAAAACATTTTGCTCCAGCTGCGGAAGCAGAATGTGAGCCGTTTAAAGCCAATTCTTTGTCCTCTGTTGAGGTATTAAAGTTATTTTAAACTTCATAATCCACCCATGAATGGTTGTGTTAAGAGGGCAGGAAACAAAGAGAGTTATCTTTTACAGGAGGAAGCTGGGATGGTGTATTCGTGTAATGAGAGGAGTGGATCTGAAGTGCTAAATGGTTATGATTCTGTGCATTGTAGGGTTTCATATCCTTGGAAACACATGCAGTGATGTTTTGATGATGTGCTAAGGGGAGCGCCCTTGGTACATGGACACTCAAACGTGAAATGCAACAAGTTTGTAGAGTGTCAAAGTGCCTGGCAGAATCTCCCTCGACAGTCTTCATGCAAAGTGTGGAGATGTGAGGAAATACCATGCATCTCGAGTGGCGTGGCGGTATAAGGCATTGCATCTCAGTGCATGCGGTGTCACTACAGTCACTAGTTCAAATCCAGGCTGTATCACATCCAGGTGTGAGTCCCATAGGGCGGTGCACAATTGGCCGGGCGATGTCCAGGTTTGGCCGGGATAGGCTGTCATTGTAAATAAGAATTTGTTCTGAACTGACTTGCCTAGTTAAATAAAGGTTAAGTGTTTTTTTTAAGTGATCCTTAAGAATATAAAAGGCTTTTTGTAACTTTGCAGTACAATTTTTAAGAGGGTTTTTATCCATCCACTAAGCTTCTCCAGATTGGATGTGTGTGTAGAGGTGTGGCCTGGTGATTTGTGGCTGCCACCAGACTGGTGCCACTTGGTGCTGTGACACCCCAGGGGAATGGTGACAGTCCAGAGTCACAGCGTGAACTGTGATCATCTGTCGTCCCAAGCCTGCAGTAACAATATGTTATATATTTAAGCAATGAGCCCAGGGGGGGGTGTGGTCTATGGCCAATATACCACAGCTAAGGACTGTTCTTATGCACAATGCAATGGGGAGTACCTGGATACAGCCCTTAGCTGTGGTATATTGGCCATATACCACAAACCTCAGAGGTGCTAGGGCCTCCCGAGTGGCACAGCGGTCTAAGGTACATCGCAATGGTGAGGGGTCACTACAGCCTAGGGTTCGACCGGGAGTCCCATAGGGCGTCATCCGGGTTAGAGGAGGTTTTGTCCGGGGGGCTTTCCTTGGCTCATCACGCTCTAACAACTCCTTGTGGCAGGCCGGGCGCCTGCAAGCTGACCTAGGTTGTCAGTTGAACAGTGTTTCCTCAAACATATTGGTGCAGCTGGCTTTCGGGTTACACGGGCGAGTGTTAAGAAGCAGCACGGCTTGGCGGGTCATGTTTCGGAGGACACATGACTCGACCTTCGCCTTTCCCGAGCCCTTTGGGTAATTGAAGCGATGAGACGATTGTAATCAGGTCACAATTCGGATATCATGAAAAGGGGGTAAAATGCAAAACATATTAAAATAAATAAATACATTTTAAAAAAGGTCAGAGGTGCTTTATTGCTATTTTAACGGCTTACCAAAGTAATTAGAAGAGTAAAAATAAATGTTTTGTCATACCCGTGGTATGTGGTTGAAAAGCATTCAGGCCAATCAGCATTCAGGGCTTGAACCCCCCAGTTTATGTCTCATATACCACGGCTTTCAGCCAATCAGCATCCAGGATTTAAACTACCCGGTTTATAATATATTATATCATTTATATTATCAGTGTGCACAGTGTTCCATATCCTTGGAAACACATGCAGTGACATTTTGATGATGAGCTAAGCTAAGGTGACCCTTGGTACACTGCAGTGGTGTAAAGTACTTAAGTAAAATGTATAACAATGAGGTACTTTTTCTACCGCTGATACACTGACACTCAAGTTTGTACAGTGTCAAAGAACCTGGGAGAATCTCCATCGACAGACCTCATGCATAGTGTGGCGATGTGAGTGGAATACCAGGCATCTCTAAGAATGTATATATTTTTTAATAGGGTTTGTCCTCCATATGCCCACTGATCTCCTCCCCATAGACTGAAAACACTCCTTGGAGACTAAGCAAAAGAGTCATTGATCTGAAAAATTAAAGAACAGTAATTGGGGTAGGCAGACTGTCAAGAGACATTGCGGTGTCAAACATCTCCTCTCTCCAATGTAGCCTGTTGATCTTGTTAGAGTGACTAGAGCCGACAACAGACATGAAGCTCCCAGACACAACCAAAGAGGAGCTTCGTCCTTCCTGTGTGCTTCTTCCTCTCACTACACCTTCACCTGCAGAGAGAGAGAGACAGGCTGTGTGTCCCAAATGGCACCCTATTCCCTGTGTAGTGTACCGATTTTGGCCAGGGTCCGTAGTAGTGCACTATATAGGGAATGGGGTGCCCTTTGGGATGCAACCTGACTAACACACCACCAATTACACCAGCTTACACATCTGCTGGGGCTGTCCACTCATTAGAACCAACCACTGTTAACACTGTGGCATGCTTCCAAACATTAATTTGTTATGGTTACGACAGTATGTACGAGGAACTGGGGCGTAACAGTCGTTCAAATCTTACGTCAAATTAAGGGGAAATCTGAACACGTTTTCGACCACACACTTGTTGTAGGCGAAGAGCTACTGTATATCAGGAAGTGTGGGAGGCTGTTTCTTTGTTTTGGACGAGGCCCAAGAAGCCCAGTAGTGTAGGTTGTTTGATAAACAGCGCTGTCTTAGTGAAAGCGCTAATATGCAGACTGAGGAGAAGGATTAGCTATAAAGTTAGCTTAGCGCCTGCAGAACAAAGAGTTTGTTTATGTCACTTTGGGTTTTAATGTGTGGGGAATAAGTCCCAACAAACTTGATGATTAGTTGTGTTAGCATCAATTACCTGTAGAAATGTATTTTCTATTTATACCATGGCATTGTTGAATATTTGTTTCTGACAGGCTTGAAGGGCATTCTAGAGTGTGCATTATTTAAGTAATAAGGCCCTTGGAGGTGTGGTATATGGCCAATATACCACGGCTAAAGGCTGTTCTTAAACACGACGCAACGCAGAGTGCCTGGATAGCCATGGTATATTGGCCATATTCCACAAACCCCCAAGATGCCTTATTGCTATTATAAAATGGCTACCAAAGTAATTAGAGCAGTAAAAATACATGTTTGTCATACCCGTGGTATACGGTCTGATGTTACACGGCTGTCAGCCAATCGGCATTCAGGGCTTGAACCATCCAGTTTATAATGGCCATTTATACAACGGGTGGGTCTAATACTGAATGCTGATTGGTTTAAACCGTATTACAGCCTGTGTCTATTCCACAAGTTACCACCATAGGCTAAATCTATGATGTTAAAATGCCTACTCTGTTCCATCTGACTGCTCTATATACAGTCTCATCAGCCCAGCCAGGCAATTTATAAACTTGATCTCCACTATAAAAAGCATCTAGATATTATCGCTAGACTAACATTTAATTTTCAACAGCAAAGGTTTGTATAAACCTTGTTGTCTGTCTCTCCGACATTTGCAACATTGTTTCAATATTAAAATGAGATCTCCAGCTGTCACATAATAATGAACGTGCCGGGAGTCGGGATGAGACAGACAGGCAGGCAGCTTTTCTCAGCCAGTCGAAATCATGAATCAGCATAATTTTTTATGATTATATACAAAGAAATATCCGTAGAAAACAGGTAAAACACAGTGAAGTGGAGCTAGTTTGCAGTCTTTCCAGCTTCAGTTTGAAGTGATTGTGTTAGCTGTGTTGTTGGCTAGCTCCGCTGAACAACAATGTCCTGAGAAGAGAGTACATTTTCTATACCAGGTGAAATCATGCATCATGCATCATTGTTATGGATGTATCCAAATAAATGTCACTAGAAAACAGCTTAAACAAATGCAAAAGCAGCTACTTTGTTATTCTGGCTGCACTGTTTGACATGACTGTAAGCTAGCCGTAGTTGGCTAGCTAGCAAGCAAGGGATAAGAACATTGCCAGCCAGTATGTAAATAGAAGATTTAGAGCGAACAACTGGGTCGCGTCCATAGATACAGGACAAAAAGACTTAACTACTGGATTGCATCTCTGGCAACCGAACCGATAGAATGAACGACCAGCCGGCGTGGGTAGCATCCCTAGATTTGTGTCGGGACAATATCTTGTGGAAGGATGAAATAGTATGAATAAATTCCTCAAAATAACGCTTGGATTGAAAATATGTAAATCATTATGTCACGTCTACTCCCACTCCCTCTCTCCAGCGCTAGATGACCTCGGTCTACTAACCACCGGCCCTGGCAACCATTATTCCTCACACCTGCTCCCCATCATTACGCACACCTGGACTTCATTGTAACGTCTGCTTCCAACTCACACTTTCAAAGATGTAGATCCCCTGAATGCAGCTCACTTTCCAGCCCACACTCTCAAGTACATAGATACCCTGAAAGCAGCTCACTCTCCAGATCCCAATCACCTGAATTCTGATCACCTGTTCGCACACCTGTATGTCATTATCACACACACAATTTAGTTCAGTTCTTTGCACCCCATCATTGTGAGGCATTGTTTGTTTTGTGACACACTTCTATTCGGAGCTCTGTTTTTCCCGTGATTCAATTCTCCCGTGTATGATAGTTTTGGCCTGCCTCACTAATGACGCCTTTTGCCCGTTCCCTGCCTGTACTTTATTTAGCCTATCGGATTTCCTGTTATCAACCTATTGCCTGATCCCCCGGATGACATTTACTAGCCTTTTCCCTGCCTGTACTGTTGCCTTTTTGGACCCCCTGCCTGCCCCTGGACCCAGCTACTTGCCTCCTCCTGTGGTCCTTTAACAATAAACACCTGATGTGCCCTGTGCTTGAAACCAGCTCTCTGTCTCCCATCGTGTTCATTACATTCATCATCACCTTGATTACCTTCCCTTTAATTAACCCTCAGTAGCCTCAGTCATCAGGCAATATTGGTTTGTTTTCAGGTTCAGTACGCATCCCCTGTTTGTTCATTTGCCTTGCATCTTTGTTATTAAACACTCCTGACTCCCTGCGTATAGGTGACAAATTATTTGAATAAGTTGATAACTGGTTGTATAAAAGTCATAATGCCCTCGATGCCGGTATTTGGAGGATATATTGTCATGGTTTGCAGACCCTCGACTTCATCTCGAGCCTAACAACACCCGTGCCAATATATCCTCCAAACACCGGCTTCTCGGGCATTATCACTTAAATATCACAAACCCTGGAGGAGCCTTATTGCTATTTGTTAGAGGAATTTAATTCCTATATGTTCATTAACCAATTCAATTGAAACACTGTCCGTTTCTAAGAATTTGTAAGATACTTATTTGCATAAAATGGACAGAGACCAGTCTCAAAATCAATTAATAGCGTTTATTCTCGAGAGTACTGAACATAATTACAAAGTACATTAGTTTATATATCACACATTGTGTCATGTCTTACGAAAATGTCCCTCCTCCTCCTGGACCATGACAAAGCTGTTTTTCAATTCCATTCCAACGCATATGTAACAGTATAACTTTAGACCGTCCCCTCGCCCATACCCGGGCGCAAACCAGGGACCCTCTGCACACATCAACAACAGTCACCCTTGAAGCATCGTTACCCATCGCTCCACAAAAGCCGCGGCCCATGGAGAGCAAGGGGAACTACTACTTCAAGGTCTCAGAGCAAGTGATGTCACCGATTGAAACGCTATTTAGCGCGAACCACCGCTAACTAAGCTAGCATTTCACATCCGTTACACATTCATATTGCTTATCTTATGCTACCACATGTTACACAATCTACTGCACGCCCAACGGTTTCTCCCCTCCCTGGTTGGGAACCAGACATCTTTCCTGTTGTTAGTTTCACTGTGATCACGAGTTGTCTGTTGACCCTTCCTCTTTGCCTATGTGTAACAGTATAACCTTTAGTCCGTCCCCTCACCCATACCCGGGCTCGAACCAGGGACCCTCTGCACACAGACAACAGTCACCCACAAAGCATTGTTACCCATCGCTCCACAAAAGCCGCGGCCCTTGCAGAGCAGAGGGAACCACTACTTCAAGGTCTCAGAGCAAGTGACGTCACCGATTGAAACGCTATTAGCGCGCACCACCGCTAACTAGCTAGCCATTTCACATCCGTTACATATGTACCAACATATTCTTTAACAGACAACATATAACTCTGTGAGTTATAACTCTACGCCAAATGTATACATTATTTAGTCATTATTGACAAAATTCCTTCAACACTATTATAAACAGGTTACTATCGTAATTAGAGCAGTAAAACTAAATGTTTTGTCATACCTGTGGTATACGGTCTGATATACCATGATATACCATCTGATATACCTCTTCAAGGTGATGTTAAGAGAACTGTGTACTGTACTAGAGCTGTGTGCCATTGACAATGGGGCTGCAGAGCTGTTATTATTGGCTGTATGATTCCCTGCATGTCTAACCTCCACACGTGGACACCCCTGGGAAAAATGGGTCAGACACAGACCTCTAGACAGAGCCATTCACCATATCTGGCTCACCCCATCCTGTCTCGGTCTGTCTCAGTGTGCGCGCATGTGTCATCCCTATTCCCTACCTCCCTAGCCATACTCCCGATGGGAAACCACCCACGGTGAGCTCGACAGACAGACAGACAGACAGAGACTCCTATGGCATGATGGAAAGCGATATGACAAGACTGGAGGAACAGGGGAGCGCCCAGGTGCGACCGGAGTGGCTAAACTCTCTGTCTGTAGCGAATTCTCAGAGTTACAGTACTAAGCAGGAAAACGTATAAGGCTAAACTCACAGTAGCATATAAACTTACTGTGTTTAAACAGTAAACAAAGACAGTAAACAAAGACACTGCATAAACACTTTTCTTGGGGAGCGTCTGAAATGGCACCCTGTTACCTATGGTGCACACAACATATGGAATACATAAGAATTTCAGACACATGTATGCATCCCAAAGGGCACCCTATTCTCTATATAGTGCACTACTTTTGATCAGAGTCTTATGGGTCCGTGTCAAAAGTAGTACACTAAATAGGGAATAGAGTGCCATTTGGGAAGCAACCACAGCCTTGGTTTGTTAGTGCTTGTTTGCTGCCCCCTCCTCCTCCCGGGTGTTGCAGATGCAGGTCGTATAATGGAGTAGTGGTGCAGAGGCACAGTGTTATAAAGTATTTCTCTATCTGTGCTCTTAGAGATTGGGTTCTGTTATAAAGTCCTTGTATTATTCAGTAGGCACAGTGAGACTGATTATTACCGATCACAGTCCATTCTCCCAATAGTGCATCCCAAATGGCATCCTATTCCCTATATAGTGCACTACTTTCTTGACCAAGGCCGTGGGCTCTGGTCAAAAGTGTTGCACTATAAAGGGAATAGGGTGCCGTTTGGGACATAACGCCAACGGCTAAGTGCAGCTATGCTAAATTATCTAGGCTAGAGCAGGCGTATACAGACTTGGTGCTATGAACAAGACCTGTTGTTCCCCCAGGTTTTTGCTCAGGCGAGATGCACAGGGGCCAAAAGGACCACTGAGAGCTGTGAACAGCGACATTTCCGATTGAATTTTAAACTTTTTTGGAGGGATGCAGCTAGGTAGAGGCAGACCGCAATCGACTCACAAGGCTGGTGCAGTGGAGCAGGGTCATTTACATTTGTCCACATTTCATTGATCCTAAACTCTGGCATGTAAACTGCTGTCATTTTAGTGGAAAGTGCTCCAAATGTTCCAATAAGACTGCAAATCAGCTTAATAATTAAAAATAACTAAATATGCCCAGAGTCCTCAGTCACAACTCTGGTTGTTTATGCAATTTCTTCTGTCGACAAAAAAAATAAAAAATAGGAAAGACTGGCAGAGATATCAAATAGAGGAAGGTAAGCGTTTGGTTGAGCATATGGCGCTGCTCTTTTTTTATGCAGCAGATATGAAGGACAAATATGAATATATATCTGAGGCAAGCTGCTGGGCCCACTCTGGTCTCCCAGTAGGTATGTATTACGTCCCAGCAGGGTTAGAATTCAGCTTGATCGTTTACAGCACTGTGGATCTAATGCATAGAACACTGGCTAATTTGCTCCCATATGGTAAACAGCTATTGCATTGCCTGTTGGGACTTGGCGATATATAATGAACGTTAACGTGATGACCTATGCATATAAGTGCGCCCTAATGGCAAAGGCTAAAAAATGTATGTTTTCCAAACGACACCCTTTGCTCTGTATAGTGCACTACTTTTGGCCAAAGTCCTGCCTTACTAGGTAGTAAGGCAGGACTTTGGCCAAAAGTACCCAGGCAACTACCCAGGCAAAGGTAGTGCACTATGGAATGGGGTGCAATTTGAGACGTAGAGCGCATTGTTTATGTACATGTGCTGAGATAAGGGGGATTTGCAACGAGAGCTCTTGCAGGCGCGCTATTAGATTTAGAAGATTTAGCCATTAACCATTTGTTAACTTGACTTTTTCCCGTCATTGGCTTGGCACCTTGCTGATTACAACGCAAGCGATCGATAATTAAACCAAATGAACTCGACAGAGTTCAATTTCTGCCATTCTTTTCTGCCTGAGACCGCTTCCGTGTCACAGTCTTATACAACTATATTTTCAGTTGATAAAACAAAATGGTAAGCTTCTTTATTAAGTCTAGGGTTTGAGTGCCCATTTGTTTCACAAGAGAACGGAGTCTGTAACTAACAACTTATGCTGCTGTCCAGGGTGCTGTGTTGGTGAAGTGCTGATTCTTTCATAGGCCTACTGGTTGAGAGAAAAAGAGCTATGCTGTCGTGTAGTAGTAGCCTTCCGCTGGGCACAGACGTAAGTTCAACGTCTAGTTTTGATTTACACTACTAGATTTACCAAAGACACGCGTTTATAAACCCAGGGTCGTTACACTATATTGGCTGTCGCTATAATCTGTTTCCCCTGTTTCCCCGATCATTCCCAGCAGCTCAGTGATGAGAGGGAAAAGTATCTCATCTCGCTCCAAAAGGGAAATGAAATATTTCCAATGACATCATTCTAACGGACCTTTGGCGCGTTTTCCCTCACAGTATTTAATAAATATTCATGTCATAGCCTCGGGGCTTGTTACACAACAACATGTTAAATTAATTATTTGAATCCATTTCCTATTCTTTTAGCACCCCTCGGATGCATGGTGAAGGGTTTGAAAAACGGTAGATCACCGTTCCTTTTCGTTTGACTCCGCAAGCGTGAGGACATGTTTGCTCTGTGAGGAAATGTAGCCTACATGGACTCAATCACTGACTAATGATCTATTTGCTTAGCCTATGATAATGTAATGTTTCATGCATTTACTTTGCCTAACGTTTTTCGGTGGGTTGCTGAATTGGGTGACAAGATATTGTCTATTCTTGCATGGATGTGCGAACACGAGAAACTTGATGCTAACGGGTCTGATGAAGGTATAGTGCAGACAATGAATTCTAATTTAATTTGATTCAAGTTAATAAAGTAACTCCTTGCAATGAATATGTCAGAGACACATTTGAACCGGACTCCTCAGTAGCCTCCCTCACAAATGAAGAAAAAAAAATCCATAAGCGGAATTTAAAGTTTTACAAGGCATCCAGGAGTTCAGACTAAGGAGTCCATACTAAGGAGTCGAGACTATGGGCAAAATACTAATAGCCTAATGCAATACTTTTAATTTGAATGCATGCCATGCATAATAGATTGTGTGATGAACACACAGGCAGGTAGATTCATTGTATGACTGACACAGCTCGTCCCCGCGTGGGAAATAAAACATGACACTGCACCGAGATTGCAACTGATAAACCTGTGGGGAAATATGGGGATGAATGAGACACACGCCAACTGGTGGAAGGTGAGAGAGAGACAGGAGAGAGACAGAGAGAAAAAGAGAGACAGACGGACGGACAGAGAGAGCAAGAGAAAGAGAGAGAGAGAGAGAGAGAGAGAGAGAGAGAGAGAGAGAGAGAGAGAGAGATAATACTCTGTGGGATAGTCAGAGAGAGGGACTCTGCCAGGATCCTCACTCTAGGGACATGGGGAGTGGCTTCCTTTAAGGTGGAACTTCAGACACATAGGCTATACTTGGCCTAATGGAATACACGAGTTAGCTCAAATTCATATATGACTTCGAAACGACTGCAGTTTAATCTAATAAAAACATGTTTTGGGGTGGATTTAAAATGCCAGTTCACCTTCAGAATGTAAAGAATGTAAAGCAGACTGCCATCTACAAGATATTTACTCCTGGTAAAACCAGTTTATCTTCTACTCTCACTTCTGTATTTGTAAATGTGAATTGCAGACCATAATAATAGCAGCCTAAGAAACTCAATCCTAAAACAAGTATAGGCTTAGTAGCAGTGCTTTATCTTACTCGGTCCTGCATTTCCTGACATAATAGTACACGACTCACGTTATGCAGTGGTGTAAAACATATATAATATGCCTCCAATCGCCCCGGTCCACCTTAAATAAAAGGCTGGACGTGATTAAGCAGCACAACCTGCTTCCTCCCCACTGTGCTGCAGAGAACCTGCCTCAACGCTGCACTCATCCCGGCTGTAGCTAGCCTATAAAAACAAGGACAAGCAGAGCTGAACCCTCACAGCTATAGACAGGGGACAGCTCCGTGGTGTTGAAACCAACTGCCTGAAAACACACTTAGCGGCTGCAACACCACACACATGCCAGGAAACATGCCTGGAATCAGGGAGGGACACTCTTGGCAACTTTTCCTACTTTCTTTCTTGGTTTTGGAGGGGTCGACGCAAGATTTCGGACAGACCCAGTTTATTTGCACGTCTGTGCCCAAGGATATGGACTTGTGCGCGGCTACGATGCAGAACAGCGGTCCGGCGGAGGACTTGAAGACGACAGTGATGCAATTGAGGGAGACCGTGTTACAGCAAAAGGAGACCATTATGAACCAAAAGGAGACAATCAGGGAACTAACGTCCAAGTTGAGCAGGTGTGAGAGCCAGAGTCTGCCCGAGGCGGGAGCGGGAGGTCGGAGAATAGTACCGGGCGCCAAGAACACTATGGGGGACGTATCAAGGGGTCCTCAGGACACTCTCGCTCAACTAGGACAGACTTTACAGACTCTCAAACAGAGGTTGGAGAATCTTGAGGTATGCTTTGGCGTTTGTTTGGCCTCCCTATTTTGACCTAGTAATTTGGAATGCAGGTTGAGCTTTCAATCAACTTTGAATCATTTTTACGCGTTTCCAATCTGCTCAGTTGGTTGTATAGCCAATAGTGCTCAATGTGCTAGTTATAAGTGCTCTATATAGTTGTGAATTGCTTGCTATAGGGTTATTTCAGTCCAGTCGCAAATGCTATAGACCTATTTAAAGCTATTTTTCCGCATCCAGACATAAAGTAATTACTCTAGAGCACTACCTAAAGCAGCACCACACTCCCGATAAGGACAGATAGACGCCTCATCTTTGGACCAATTTATGCATTTGATGCAAATTGCCGAGGCAGTAAGCCCTACACAAACGAGCTAAGCACCAGAGCTTTACCCACGGCGAGTCCCGCCTCGCAGGTGTAGGAGTGTTTATTTAAACCCAAAGTTATTTTAATCGTCTCATCTTGTCTGTTTCTGTCCTTGTTCCGTTATACAGCAATACAGCCGAAACAACGGTACGGCCCAGGCGAATAGTCTGAAAGACCTGCTTCAGAACAAGATTGATGATATGGAGAAGCAGGTGCTGTCCCGGGTCAACACCCTGGAGGAGACCAAACCGGGTCAGAAGAACGATACGGACCAGCGGAACCGAGTGGAGTCCACGCTGACTTCCGTGCATCACCGGATAACGGACCTAGAGAAAGGTGAGTGAGCTATGAGGCAAAGAGATCCTACCCAAATGTACACAGTCAATATAATAGTTATGTTCATGTGAATGATTATAAAAACGACTAAACCGATGACATTATTTTGATAATAATGTGTGCATAAAGTTTTAATAGTAAAAAAAAAAATCATCAACATGTGGTGGAATTGGCTCGCTCAATGGTTTATATGTCTAAAACAATGCCAATTTATAAAAACAACCCTGCATTTCACTTTATTGCCTGGCCCACATGAGGAATCACTCCAACCCCGCATACCACAGTAGCTTGTTAATACAGACAGTGCCGCAGCGCAGCTCTCACCACAGTGCGTAAGGGGAGATGGGAGATGGAGAGGAGGAGGTAGCTGCATTGCTTTGCATATATCATATTAACACAGTGATGCTACGCAGGGATAATAATTCACGTGTCATGGAGCGACAGCCAACGATCGCTTTATTTCCAGTGACTATGAACGAGAGTCGTTGGTTTTGTAGGGGACATAGCGCTCAGGAACTTTACAAGAGGGTTTTAACGATGTGCGCAGTGCTTGATAAAGCGCGCACAGTGTTGGAGACGGACAGGCGCATTTTGGAACATCGATCAAGGTTTAGTTCCTTACTGACAACCCCAAAGGGATGGGGAGAATGAGGGGGTGGAGGTTAGGAAGGGATGGCGTGCGTGTGTAGGAGAGAGAGAGAGAGAGAGAGTTTGCCCTTCTCACGTGGTCACATCATACCGCTCTGAGAGAGATGCACAGTCTGTTCTAAGCCAATTATATAAATCAGAGCATCGTCAAACTAAAAAGAAAAGAGAAAACCTTTAGTTAGGGATCGAAAATCTCTACTGGTGGAGCAAACCATGTATAGGAATAAATCAATCAATCGCATGATATGACGTAACTGACTATAACATAGGCCTATGAGTGCAATGCAAATGATATAAATCACTGAAAGGTTAACAAGTAGACCTATGTTTCGTCCACAGGTGGGAAAGACAACAGACCGCTGGACAAGTTCCAGCTGACATTCCCGTTGAGAACCAACTACATGTACGCCAAAGCCAAGAGAACCCTGCCGGAGATGTATGCCTTCACCGTGTGTCTGTGGATTAAATCTAACGCGTCGCCCGGGGTGGGCACACCTTTCTCCTACGCTGTCCCAGGGCAGGCCAACGAGCTGGTGCTGATTGAGTGGGGAAATAACCCGATGGAGATACTCATCAATGATAAGGTACTGATCGCTGACAGAAATGACATATTCTACACAGCATTTGGTTCTAGGCAAAATGGACAGATCGCCATGCGCACATGTGGTGTGCCAGACTCGCAAATTAAACTAAGCAGCATTATGCAATGTCTGGGAAAGTTATGGAGACGTGACAAGCAACTTAATTATACAAAGATTTTATTCATAGCCAGTGTCATGTCTGAAAACATGAAAAACTTTAGCAATCATTAGTTCTAGGCCAGACCTTTTTGAACATATAGTAATGGGTGCGCTGTCCATGCTGCAGGTGGCCAAATTGCCGTTCATCATCAACGACGGGAAGTGGCATCACATCGGCATCACCTGGACCACGCGCGACGGGATGTGGGAGGCGTTTCAGGACGGAGTGCTGCGGGGCAGTGGAGAGAATCTGGCGCCATACCATCCCATCAAGCCGCAGGGGGTCCTCGTACTGGGACAAGAGCAGGTACGAGTGTTCACTAAATGAGGACGAACTAACTTTGTGATCACACTGGTATGCAAGTCGTGATATATTATTGAGATAAATGGCCTGGGGGAAATAATTATACCCATTCGTAATGAAAATATTAGAGCACGTTTTTTCTCCAATTATCAAAGGGAGTAATATTCATATAATTGGATAGTTGAGAGACCTTGACGAAATGGTCAATTAAGACGTAGCCATCTAATTAACAAATGAAGGCCGTCGAGCTAGAGATCGTGGAATCCCCCCTCACTCAATTGGGACAACACACAATCCACTTCAGATAGAAAAGTAGCAAATCTTTAGCAATTAAAGCGTAGTAGGCATATCTTGTCATGCAAAGCAAATAACATACGGATGAATTTGAATTTGGGCTTCGGCGGTGGTGGAACTGTCACGAAGAGTGTCTGCTTGGTATTATCGTTTTTTGAGAGTTTGAAATAGAAATCTATGCATTTCCATGGTATAGGACAATTGTATTTATTCCTAATACAGTACAGTGTGATTAGCCTAGTAATCAAATCAAATCAAATCAAATTTATTTATATAGCCCTTCGTACATCAGCTGATATCTCAAAGTGCTGTACAGAAACCCAGCCTAAAACCCCAAACAGCAAGCAATGCAGGTGTAGAAGCACGGTGGCTAGGAAAAACTCCCTAGAAAGGCCAAAACCTAGGAAGAAACCTAGAGAGGAACCAGGCTATGTGGGGTGGCCAGTCCTCTTCTGGCTGTGCCGGGTGGAGATTATAACAGAACATGGCCAAGATGTTCAAATGTTCATAAATGACCAGCATGGTCGAATAATAATAAGGCAGAACAGTTGAAAACTGGAGCAGCAGCACAGTCAGGTGGAAGTTGAAACTGGAGCAGCAGCATGGCCAGGTGGACTGGGGACAGCAAGGAGTCATCATGTCAGGTAGTCCTGGGGCATGGTCCTAGGGCTCAGGTCAGTTGAAACTGGAACAGCAGCATGGCCAGGTGGACTGGGGACAGCAAGGAGTCATCATGTCAGGTAGTCCTGGAGCTCAGGTCCTAGGGCTCAGGTCCTCCGAGAGAGAGAAAGAAAGAGAGAAGGAGAGAATTAGAGAACGCACACTTAGATTCACACAGGACACCGAATAGGACAGAAGAAGTACTCCAGATATAACAAACTGACCCCAGCCCCCCGACACATAAACTACTGCAGCATAAATACTGGAGGCTGAGACAGGAGGGGTCAGGAGACACTGTGGCCCCATCCGAGGTCACCCCGGACAGGGCCAAACAGGAAGGATATAACCCCACCCACTTTGCCAAAGCACAGCCCCCACACCACTAGAGGGATATCTTCAACCACCAACTTACCATCCTGAGACAAGGCTGAGTATAGCCCACAAAGATCTCCGCCACGGCACAACCCAAGGGGGGGGCGCCAACCCAGACAGGATGACCACAACAGTGAATCAACCCACTCAGGTGACGCACCCCCTCCAGGGACGGCATGAGAGAGCCCCAGTAAGCCAGTGACCCAGCCCCTGTAATAGGGTTAGAGGCAGAGAATCCCAGTGGAAAGAGGGGAACCGGCCAGGCAGAGACAGCAAGGGCGGTTCGTTGCTCCAGAGCCTTTCCGTTCACCTTCCCACTCCTGGGCCAGACTACACTCAATCATATGACCCACTGAAGAGATGAGTCTTCAGTAGAGACTTAAAGGTTGAGACCGAGTTTGCGTCTCTGACATGGGTAGGCAGACCGTTCCATAAAAATGGAGCTCTATAGGAGAAAGCCCTGCCTCCAGCTGTTTGCTTAGAAATTCTAGGGACAATTATTAGTACACACATTTGTAATAGATTGGTGCGTAAAAGAAAGGCTGCGTGCCACTAACCTTGAACTTGTCATCTTCTTCCTCCACAGGACACGCTGGGGGGAGGTTTCGACGCGACACAAGCTTATGTGGGTGAGCTAGCAAATCTCAACATGTGGGACAGGAAGCTTTCCATCGGGGAGATTTATAACCTGGCAACCTGCAACAGCAAAGCGCAAACTGGCAACGTATTCTCTTGGTCGGAGTCCAACATTGAAATATTTGGTGGCGCTACCAAGTGGACATTCGAGCCGTGCCGTGCGCTCAACTGAACTGCATTCCGACATGAGACCAAGGCCAATCCGACTTATCTGTATT
This sequence comes from Oncorhynchus tshawytscha, assembly GCF_018296145.1. Classification (NCBI taxonomy): domain Eukaryota; kingdom Metazoa; phylum Chordata; class Actinopteri; order Salmoniformes; family Salmonidae; genus Oncorhynchus; species Oncorhynchus tshawytscha. The sequence goes on along the minus strand of NC_056460.1, from coordinate 9,466,249 downwards.
TCTTTTGAGCTTCTGTCGTTCTTGTCTTCATTAATGCGTTTCGTTACAGACAATTTGGTATGTATTTAATGATAAGCTTAAATCTGGGATTTCTATTAGATATTTATGTACGAAACAACTTTTTTTGATCTTGAGAAAAATCTAATTCGTCTTGGAAACCTCAGTTGGACAGTGTTGGTATCTGTTTGTTTGTTTTTCTATTGGAGTTTTGTTGCAAGCGCACTTCAGCATTTTTGATTCGCTTATTTTGTCTTGGACTGGCAGCTGGGCAATCCACGCCTTATGTTGGACAATTCACAGCAGAGGGCGGAATTTATGGAGCCAGCCTCTGGAGTGGAACTCACGCTGTCTGTCCAAGTATTGTCAGTATTTGACGCCGTGAAATGATACAGAACCCTTCAAATCCCTCAACCTCACCCACCCCTCCGGATCTTGCACTGTGAATGACGAGAGCCATGTAGGGAGAGGACGCCGAGGGTACGTTGAAGGACATTGCAAAGTCGGACTGTAGAAATCATTTGTAATTGTCGTTCGCTTCAAAGTGTTGTAAACGAATGTCGTTAATTGCCAACATGCTACAAAGCCTGGGTGCCTTGGGCAGGTGCAAATATTCAGCACATAATTTTTATGTTGCAAATTATATGTATTGTTTGTTTTGTATTTATTTTGAGGGAGGGCGGGAGAGTTTCTTGTTATTATTCTGATAAATGTAATTTAATTGAGGTTTGTTCACGGATATGATGACGTGTTTGGGCAGGTGTTTGTACTACCGGTATCTGTATTCGGAATGTTATGGAGTCTGTATAGTAACAGCATGACTGAGTGACAGAACGCTGCCACATCGTCGTCGACATCTGCTTGACTATCCTTTCTGGGACTGGGTGGTTTTCTACTGGATTGTTATATGCTCCAAGCATGGCAACACTGAAAGATATGAAAAAGATCTAATTTTTTAAATAAAATTGTGATACATAAGAGTTAAACGTGCATTAATGGTATGCAGCAAAAGGTGTGGATGGGAGAGAGAGAGAGAGAGAGAGCGGGATAATGTGGGAGAGAAAGGGAGAAACAGAGAGAGCAAGAGAGAGAACCATAATTATTGCTGGTTAAATCTGATTTAATGTTGTCACATGGTGTAGGAGAAAGACGTTAGTGCTGGATAAGTGAAAAAACGCCTGAACTCAGACTGAAGGTCAGAGAGGGAACAACTGAAACGGTGTGTGTGGTGTCTCTTTTTAGCTGACTGCAGAAGACAACACTACCAAATGCTTTGTGGTGTGTGCGTGCGTTTGAGGCGCGCACATTCTACCCTAATGAAAGCGAGGCTGTCGGAAGAAGAAAACGCCTAGTCATATCACACCCCTTTTCAAGAGTCAGCTCAATCGGTTGCAATACAATCTGAACCAAACCCACAGAAAGCACCATGCTATACCGTAGCTTATGCTGCTCCATTTTGTTCTGTATCAGTTTACAGTGTTGTGTTATAAGTGCCATCCTCTCCCATCACATGCATCATGTAACAAAACACTCCAGTCCTGGATGCTGATGGTCTTGTACTTTGACAGTTGCTGCATTGAGCTGAGTCAGTTAATATTCGTTGTCACCCACGTATCAGATGGTGTAACGGACATCTCAAAGAAGCACCCACATTTAACTCAGCCTCCTGCAGCATGGCCTTTGGAGAAATTGTGCCGCTTGCACCGTCATGCTTGGCTTGCTGTTACCATAGAAATCAATGGCCGTTACTCATAAATCCCGTGGGTAGTTAGTTATCCAGAGGGAGAACTGGGAGGGAAGGCCTCTTTGAAAGACCAGTTAGAAAAATGATCTTCCCTGAGGGCCAACATTGATCAGATAGCGAGCAATGAGTGGCTATAGGCCTTATTTAGTAGGTAGCCAGAGGGAGAGATGGGAGATGTAGTCCCTGATAGAAAGAGAAAGAGGTCCCTTGAGGGGACAGACCCTCATTAGTTCAGACAGAACATTCACACACAGCCTCACTGACCCAGAGACTCATTCTCCCAAGGTGTACTACCTCTTACCCAAGGTCAAGAGCCCAGCAACAAAGTCATGAGGTGGGAGCTCTCCTTTAGAGAACAGGCGTCCTTGCTCTTCTCACTATCATAATTTCACCCTCATACAGAACACACACCAAACTGGACTGGTTACACCTGAGGCCTGTTTCTGAAGGGGCGAGAGAGTACATTGGACTGGTAACAATGCTGGAGAATGGTTGGAATCGCATAATGAGTCTAGGGGGTGGCCTAAGACGAGTGGGTTGAACCAACAATAATTAAAAAACTTATGGGGTAGCTCGTTTTACACGTTCAACACAGGGAGCCAGGGGTGTCATCAATCCATTATTTTAGAGGGGGCGCGAAGTAAGTTAGGATGGAGGGGGGTGGTCCGGAGGGGTGCTGATGTAAGGGGTGCGTGACTGGCTGCAGGGAAGTCAGGCGCAGGAGAGCAGAACTGGGTAATAACCGGAGAAGTTTAATATGCAAAACCAACGGCACCCAGAACAATAAAATATGGGTTCAGGAAGAGAGGAACCGACTTCGGCGGAAGTCGTGAGAGTACCCACCCTTGACGCGCAGCTCCAGCGTGCCAACACCGGCCTCGGGGACGACCCGGAGGACGAGATGCAGGGCGATCCGGACGGAGAGGGTGGAACTCCCGCAGCATTGAAGGGTCCAACACGTCCTCCACCGGAACCCAGCATCTCTCCTCCGGACCGTACCCCTCCCACTCCACAAGGTACTGAAGGCACCTCGCCCAGCGCCTCGAATCCAGTATGGAGTGAACGGAATACGCCGGGACCACCTCGATGTCCAGAGGGGGCGAAGGAACCTCCCGCACCTCAGACTCCTGGAGCGGGCAAGCCACCACCGGCCTGAGGAGAGACACATGGAACGAGGGGTTAATACGGTAATCGGGGGGGAGCTGTAACATGTAACTAACCTCGTTCAGTCTCCTCAGGACTTTAAATGGCCCCACAAACCGCAGACCCAGCTTCCGGCAGGGCAGGCGGAGGGGTAGGTTTCGGGTCGAGAGCCAGTCCTGGAAATAAGACCTCAGAAACCTACCCACATCCTGGTTAACTCTCTCCACCTGCCCGTTACTCTTGGGGTGAAAACCCGAGGTAAGGCTGATCGAGACCCCCAGACGTTCAATGAACGCCCTCCAGACCCTTGAAGTGAACTGGGGACCCCGATCAGACACTATATCCTCAGGCACCCCGTAGTGCCGAAAGACTTGTGTAAAGCAAGGCCTCCGCAGTCTGTAGGGCCGTAGGGAGACTGGGCAGAGGGAGGAGATGACAGGACTTGGAAAAACGGTCCACAACGACCAGGATCGGGGTGTTACCCTGTGAGGGAGGAAGATCGGTAAGGAAATTGACCGACAGGTGCGACCAAGGCCATTGTGGAACAGGCAAGGGGTGTAGCTTACCTCTGGGCAGGTGCCTAGGAGCCTTACACTGGGCGCACTGTCAATGTCTCCACACCTTCAAAGTCCCCGGTCCCCCACGTCATAGTTTCGCTCCGCCGGGCTGAGCTTCTTCGAGAAGACGGCACAGGGGCGCCGCTTTGGTGGTGTTCCCGAGCGCTGAGAGAGCACGGCTCCTATCCCAGCCTCGCATGCGTCCACCTCCACTATCGTCTACCAGGAGATTTATCGCACAATTCCCCTGACGATGAGGTGGTAATTGAGTCGCCCTCTTTTTGGAGAAGGCGAGAGCCAAGTCAGAATATTCGGGGGGAATGCGCACGGTGGAGACCTGGTCTGCACTTTCCACCGTAGCAGCACCAACGGAAACCCCTAAACACCTCCCCGAGCACTCTCGCGACCATCCCGTGAGAGCCCTCCGTTGCCATGAAACAGTGGGGCCTAGGCACCACAGGAAATGCAGGAGAGTCATGAGGAAGAGACTGATTCTCTCCTTGTGACCCCCCTGCGTCACCATGCCCAGAGGAGCGGTGGCCTCCCTAATCAACCCTGACCCTAGTGGTCGACTGTCTAAGGCGTGAACTGGGAAGAACATAGCCACTGAAACAATGAGGATCCCTAAACTATCTGTCTATAAAATTCCCAGCCGCGCCTGAATCGACAAGCGCCTTATGCTGGGAATGCGGGGAAAACTCAGGAAAAGTAACATACAAAAGCATGTGTGCAATAGAGGGCTCTGGGTGAGAATGATGCCGGCTCACCTGGGGTGACGCCAGAGTGCCCTGCCTGCTGCCTCGATCCCCAGAGGAACCAACCCGGCACCGACCGGCAGTAAGACCTCTGCGGCCACAGATGGTGCACAAGACGGAACCTCCTCCGGTCACCCTGAGCGCAGCACCTCCCAGCTCCATGGGCATCGGAGCGGTGGTGCTGGGGGATGGAACCGACAGACCCCGCTCTGGACGTCCGCGGGTAGCCAGCAGGTTATCCAGCCGAATGGACAGGTCCACCAGCTGGTCGAAGGTGAGGATGGTGTCCCTGGCACAAACCGCAGTGATAGTGGTCGATCAGGGCCCTGTTGTTCCATCCCGCGCCGGCGGCCAGGGTCCGAAAGTCCATCGCGAACTCCAATGTGCTCCTCAACTCTTGCCTCAGATGGAAAAGATGTTCACCCGCCGCTCTACCCTCGGGCAGGGGGCCGAAGACTGCAATCCTCAAAATGGTCCAGCGACCCATCTCCTTCTCCCCACACGGCGTTGGCCCACTCCAGGGCTTTCCCCGAGAGGCACGAGACGAGGGCGGACACCTTCTCACGGCCCGAAGGAGCCGGGTGGACGGTTGCCAGGTAGAGATCCAGCTGCAACAGGAAACCCTGGCAGCGTGCAGCTGTCCCGGACCGGGGGCAGGGGGGGGGGCGAGTAGCGGAGACCCCGGTTGTGCTGGTGGAGGAACTCCCTGTCTCTCCTAGCGGTCAATGGTTTGGACGACGCGGTCCATGGCGGCGCCGAGATGGTGGAGCATCTCCGCGTGCTCCTGGACGCGCTCTTTGACCCCTATACCAGGGGCACCTTCTCCTGCTGACTCCATATTCGGGTGTGAAATTATGTAAGGGGTGCGTGACTGGCTGCAGGGAAGTCAGGCGCAGGAGAGCAGAACTGGGTAATAACCAGAGCAGTTTAATATGCAAAACCAACGGCATCCAGAACAACAAAATATGGGTTCAAAAATAACCCGGCGTGAACCAGTCAGAGTGCACAAGCACTTTACAACAAACAATTTCACACACAGACATGGAGGGAACAGAGGGTTAAATACAAGACAAGTAATGAGGGAATGTAAACCAGGTGTGTGGGAAAACAAGACAAAACAAATGGAAAATGAAAGTTGGATCGGCGATGGCTAGAAGACTGGTGACGTCGACCGCCGAACGCCGGAGAGGAACCGACTTCGACGGAAGTCGTGACAGCTGATAAATATGGGAATTTAGCATTTTTGAAACACCTGAAACAGCTTTTTCCTTAAATCTACAGCCATAACCATTATTCCTATTTCTATGTAAAAAAAAAATGTATATTTTTCTGCATAGGTTATATAAGCATACCTCTTTATTTTAATTAAAGATGCACATTAAGATTCTTTAAGAGCTTTTAAGCCTCGGGATTAATACAACACTGGAGGGCAGAATACTGCCCCCTTTGGAGGAATTGCGTGCCCATATTAAACAGGAAAAAAATCTGTCAAAAATTGCTAATATATGCATATAATAATTATTATTTAATAGAAAACACTCTAAAGCTTCTAAAACCGTTCAAATTATGTCTGTATGTAAAGCAGAACTCTCAGGGCAGCCATTCTCCCAAACTCTCTCTTGTCATCAGAAAAGTTGGGCCAACTTTGACGTCATCGCCCCCACCCTTCCCAACCAGCTACGGATCTGGGAACAGTTTCTATCTCTTCAGCGCAATGTCTCCTTTCAATGGGGCGTTTCATTGTGAGAATCGCGCGCTCCCTCGCCCTTTGGCGGGCTAAAACCTTCGGGTCACGCGAAAATACATGCACTTCCATGCGTGCGTCGCGTCTGGAGCTCTCTTTGTTCCAGGTTTCACCAAACGATGTCAGTTTATCTGTTCGAGCTGATAATTGTTTTGCACGTTTAGAACATCCTAAAGCTTGATTCTGCACTTAGTTTGACCAGTTTAGTCGACATATAATATGTAATTTTGAAGTTTTGATGCGCATCCACTAGAATTTTGGCTGCATTTCAGCCGGAATTTGTCGCGTTTGATAACCCAAAGACAGACTTGAAAACCAAACGCAGTTTTTGGTAAGTATGACTCCTTCCACGACTTCTGATCGAAGAACATCAAAGGTAAGGGAATATTTATGTGGTAATTTTGTGTTTCTGTGGACTCAAACATAGAGGAGACATAATGCTAATTTCTGAGCGCCGTCTCATATTATAGCCTAGTGAACGAACTCTGTAACGTTAAAAATAAATGTAACACAGCGGTTGCATTAAGAAGTGTATCTTTCTAACTATATGTAGAACATGTATATTTAGTCAAAGTTTATGATGTGTATTGCTTGTTATCTGACTTTATCTGGCGGAGCTATCATCATTTCTCCGGACATTTGAGTAGCATTTTTTGAACATGGCGTCATTGTAAACAGAGATTTATGGATATAAATTGCATATTATTGAAAAAAACATAAATGTACTGTGTAACATGTCCTATTACTGTCATCTGATGAAGATTTTCAAAAGGTTAGTGAATTATTTTTCTTTTAATCCTGCGGTTGTTGTTTGCATATTTTGTTCAACTTGGCTATTCAAATTAGCTGTGTCTTTGGTGGTGGTTTGACATAAATATGTGCTATGTTTTCGCCGTAAAACATTTTAGAAATCTGACTTGCTGGCTAGATGAACAAGGTGTTTATCTTTCATTTGAGCTATTGGACTTGTTAATGTGTGGAGGTTAAATATTTCTAAGAATATTTTTGCATTCCGTGCGCCACCGTTCCAGCTGAACGTGGGAGGGGTCGTTCCCAAAAGGGAACCCTATCCCGTCAACAGGTTATATAAGCATACCTCTTTATTTTAATTAAAGATGCACATTAAGATTCTTTAAGAGCTTTTAAGCCTCGGGATTAATGCAACACTGGAATATTGCATCATAGCCCAAGAATTAAAGCAATTTTCGTATTTTCTAAAGTCTACTGTAGCAACCTTGCCAGCAGGCATGCCAGCTACGATAGTTTGGCAAGCTACTCTAACTTGATCGATAGCCTGAAATGGCTTGGTAGCTAGTTAAGAGGTTGGGAAGCTATCTAGCTGGCTAGCTAAAGCAAACTTCATACATTTGCTACAGTAAGTGGCTAGTATTATAGACAAACAACAAAACATTTTCATTTCATTTATTTATCAAGATGGAATCAATAGGCTACATAGCTTACGAGTCATGCCCATCGCTGGCAGCTAAAATCAAATCAAGCGCTCTGTGTGGTCACTCAACACTCTCTTTCCTCCACTGATGATACTGTCTGCACACACTAGAGTCCTCAAACTCAACGCTGGACTTCGAAGCCAGTTCCACTGCTTTCTTTAATTTCCCACCCTCTAATCAGGGACTGAATTAGACCTGGGACACCATGTGTGTGCAATTCATTATTAAGCATCTAGTGTCCTGCCTAGCATTTCTTTGCTCCATGGTACACCTTGGAAGGAACCACTTACTAGGGAGAATGGGGGAGGGGGTACTCTTTGCCTGGTCCAGACATTTTGTAATCAATTTAACATCAGATTTTTTTTAAAGAGGACAAATCTGAGGGGGAACTTCACCTTGTGCCCCCTATGGGCATGACACCTCTGCAGGGAGCTCCCCCTGCTTTGATTTGGGAGTGCCCAGCCCTCTTGAACACCCCTGTAGATACTCTGCTATGTTTCACTCAATATGTTTATTTAGTCCAGGACTAGGACATCCTACACACTCAATTCATTAGTCAACAAATCACCAAGCCTGTGATTAGTTCACACAGGTGTACTACAACTGAAATAGATTAGAAGTGGAAGTGGCTTGGTGGCCCGAGGACAGGGTTGAGAATCACCCAAACAGCACGTTGACAAGGGATGAGGCTCCACTCTACTGTTCAAACAACAGCAGGGTCAAAGGAGAGGAGAGGAGAGGAGGGAGGGTGATCTTCGGCCACAGTATACGCTTATAGCCAGCCTCTCAGTTGACGTCACCACAAAGCACCCGTCAATGGCCGACTGGCCATGCCATCATAATCACTGGGTTCTGCTGATTACAACACTGCTCACTAATTCCCTGCTAGCGTAATGCTGCTAAGCTGTAGAGGTGGTGCATTACTAGAGTCCGACCGTGGATTTGTGAAGTGGTCATCTGAATGTTCTTTGTGCCAGGAGACGTCATCAATTGTACCCGGCATACATTCCCTTGAAAAATGTAAATAACTGATCTGAGAAGCTGATAGAAATCAGTGGAAGGATCAACCTGTGAATGACATGAAATCTCATTTATAACATGATAACTTTCCTGTCAAACTGACCTAGACTTGAATTGACCCGGATAACTGTAATTTCAGATCCTAATTTAACTCATTGATAATTATCCAATCCATAAATCAATGCCCTCAATCTTAATTCAAACAGACAAACCATTAAATCGAATAACGAACTCCACAAGGACAACATGGAAACAGTAACAGACTTTAGTGTGAGGATTTCTGCCAAGGGTTGTTACAGATGATCCTGGGGAGGCAGGATAGCCTAGTGGTTAGAGCGTTGGACTAGTAACCGGAAGGTTGCAAGTTCAAACCCCTGAGCTGACAAGGTACAAATCTGTCGTTCTGCCCCTGAACAGGCAGTTAACCCACTGTTCCTAGGCCGTCATTGAAAATAAGAATCTGTTCTTAACTGACTTGCCTAGTTAAATAATGGTAAAATTAAATGATGCGTTTATATTCTGAGTTACCAGAAATACTGGTTTGCACATACATTTTCTCTCAGTATAGAGCACGGACCTGGTAATCTCCTGGAATGCTATATTCTCTTTACGATACAGTGCTACTGTAAATACAATAGGCAAGGATAGCGGTTCTATTTCAAGGATAATGGCACATAAGCTATGAAGGAAAGAACATGATTTGTGTCCTCCAACAAGGATACAACTTTTTATATGCAACGATACACAAAACGTGACACACTATGTTATGTTCAGTTCATCCACCAAACCAGTGACCACTGTCAACCACTCGTACGCCACAGCCTTAAATACCCCCATATCACGATTGAAATATTGTTCAAATCCTCCAGATCAATGTCATGATCAGTTCACCTCACCAGAAAACCGATCATCTCTGTCAACCAATATTGCCATTTCTGTCACCATATCCATCGACAAGATCAGTAAGCTTCACGGTGCCTTTCCCCAGCAATGTCAAGCTTTCCTAGGGAGGAGTTCTTTGTTCAGATTGAGTAGATAAAGAGATAACATTTCAGCCGTCTCATTAATTCATAACCTGTCCCAGGTGGCACTAGTCTCTGGGAGGAAGATGAATAAGGGTCTAGTGCAGTACCTCTCAGAGGAGCAGTCATACCTCTTGTTGACGTGGGTAGCACAAACTTGCACAACACCATGCACCATATTGAGAGCCTGGGGTTGCTGTACTAAAACTTGCAAATGCAAAATGCAAGGAAAATCTGGAAGTCCCGTCCCAGAACCCCCCACCCCACACTCCCTTATGTATTGTGCACTGCAAGGCCTGTTTACTACAGGTGTATGATCTTAATTCGATCACCCTGTTGCAGGAGTACTTTCCTGCAAGGCAGGAAATTTCAAATGTGCAGTATATCTGAGGTAGAAAAAGGCTTCAAGTTTGTCATTTCCACCCTTATGAAAAATGTATCAACCCCTACAAAAATGTAAATGTATTATTATCCACATAATCATTCTCATTTCCTGTTGCTGACGGATTATTTTCCTGCTGTTGTCACACCCTGATCAGTTGCTTGTTATCCCCGGTGTATTTATCCCCGTGTTTCCCGCCTCTCTGTGCGCCTGCCTTTTCTATCGTCTTATTTACTAGTCCTCCCGGTTTTGACCCTTGCCTGTTTCCTGGACTCCGAACTGGTGTTGACCTTTTTGCCTGTCCCCGACCATTCTCTTGCCTAACCCTTTTGGATAATAAACAGCTAAGACTCAAACCATCTGCCTCCCGTGGTCTGCATCTGGGTCTCGCCTGTAGCAAACTGGCTGAAATGAAGATCCTACATCTGTATGCAGGGCTGTCAGTGTGTTATTTCAGCCTGTGCCACATGCAGGAAACAGTTCCCTCTTTTATCATAACTGCACTGAACAGACACTCTGGGTGAAGGGGGATTCCACTAACAGCTGAGGACTAAAAGTGGGCCGTCCAACTCAGCCGAGTCTTTAAAGAGAGATAAAGAGAGAAAGCCACACCTCCCTCCCTCCCTCCTCCTCTGGTCCTCTTCCATGGAGAGGTAGTCACAGAAGGCAGCACGAGCATGGCTCATGGCATTTAACGAGCAGTGGAGTCTTCCGGGCCGGAATGCAGGCTGGGATAATGAGCCCGCGCACAGGTAAGGTCGGGATCCACGTGGTTCTTCCTCCTTAGAGGGAGGCCTATGACGGCACATCTCCACTGCAGTTGGACAGAGACTGGAGAAAGCGAGAGAGAGAGAGCAAGAAAGAGAGCAAGAGAGAGCGAGAGGGAGATTCTCTAGCTTCCTATTCCAACCCAAAACGTAGACTAGAAGAAACATTCCCGGCCTTCTGTGTCCATTGCCCTCTTTTCCGATTTTCTCAGAAAGAAATCCTTCCATCAAAGGTAAGATGAATGTCGATGGTGGGTGTGAGTCAACCCAAGACAAGCAGAAGAAGCATATCTAGCCTGAAGGAGATCCTTACGTTCCAGAGTTGGTCCACTCCAAGTTTGGCTCACTCGAATGCTGTATCCTTCTCCAGTAGCACCAACAGGATGGATGGTATTGGTGTCGGTCAGTAAAGGCTGAGCTATAGGTCCACAGATTGAGGATCTCTATGCCTGCGGCTCTCTGACCTCTCAGGTCAGTTCACAGTTCAGACAGGTCCAGCCCAGTGGTTCTGACCAGCTGTTATTGGCTGTGTACCAGACAACACTGCCCAGACACTGGGCAACGAGGTCAGTCGGGCAGCTGTGGAAGCCTGGCTATAAGACGGTACACAGGCCAATTTAACCTCTCCAGCTCCCACCGCGCTACCCTCCAACTGTCCTGAATCATTGATGAGTAGCCTAGCTTAGCATTAGCAACCCTGCGTTCTTTTCCCCCTTACCGACGCCAGCATGAAAAATGCTTGAGTGACGCACATCAACAGGAAGTTGAAGAGGAACGGGGAAGAGGCAGCAAGGGGATGAGGGAAACACATAAGGATCTCCACTTTAGCAAGTCATGACTTGTTTGAAAGGGGGAGTTTCTGGTAGCAGCTCTCTGAGGGCTCTCTAAGCCAGAGTGATGAGATGGAGATCGGATTCGGGAAGGGGAACAGAGTTTAGGGGGTAGCAGGCGTGACACCAGTTAACAAGGAAAAGGACTGGTGCAGTGGGACGTTCTGTAGCACTGAGAGCACACAGTACAGCGAGAGAGAGAGACACAGTCACTGATACCTTCCCCACCTATCTTTCTCCCTCTCTCCCTATACCTCGCTCCACCCCTCTCTATCGTGCACTCTCTTTCTCCTTATCTGTCTTTCTCCTTTTCTCACTCTCTCATTTCTCTGCCTGTCCCAGGGGAGCCAGTTATACACCACATCTCACAGAAACAGGTCATCCACCAGAGGCGAGTGATTTCCATAATACAAAAAGAAAAGCTGACATTGAACTGATCCTTGCATTGACTAAACAGTGTTGAGAGAAGAGGAGAGGAGGTGCAAGGAGTAGAGAGGAGAGGAGGGGCAAGGAGTAGAGAGGAGAGGAGGGGCAAGGAGTAGAGAGGAGAGGAGGGGCAAGGAGAGAGAGGAGAGGAGGGGCAGGAGGGAGAGGGGCAAGGAGTAGAGAGGAGAGGGGAAAGGAGTAGAGAGGAGAGGAGGGGAAAGGGAGGGGCAAGGAGTAGAGAGGAGAGGAGGGGCAAGGAGTAGAGAGGAGAGGAGGGGCAAGGAGTAGAGAGGAGAGGAGGGAAAAGGAGTAGAGAGGAGAGGAGGGGAAAGGGTAGAGAGAGGAGGGGAGAGGAGGGGAAAGGAGTAGAGAGGAGAGGAGGGGAAAGGAGTAGAGAGGAGAGGAGGGGAAAGGAGAGAGAGAGGAGAGGAGAGGGGAAAGGAGTAGAGAGGAGAGGAGGGGAAAGGGAAGAGAGGAGAGGAGGGGAAAGGAGAAGAGAGGAGAGAGGGGAGGGGAAAGGGGAAAGGAGAAGAGAGGAGAGGAGGGGAAAGGAGTAGAGAGGAGAGGAGGGGCAAGGAGTAGAGAGGAGAGGAGGGGAAAGGAGAAGAGAGAGAGGAGGGGCAAGGAGTAGAGAGGAGAGGCAAGGAGAAGAGAGGAGGAGGGGAAAGGAGGAGAGGGAAGAGGGGCAAGAAGAGAGGAGAAGAGGGGAAAGGAGAAGAGAGGAGAAGAGGGGCAAGGAGTAGAGAGGAGAGGAGGGGAAAGGAGAGGAGAAGAGCAAGAGAGAGGAGGGGCAAGGAGTAGAGAGGAGAGGGGAGGGGGAAAGGAGGGGCAAGGAGAGAGGAGAGGAGGGGAAAGGAGAAGAGAGGAGAAGAGGGGAAAGGAGAAGAGAGGAGAAGAGGGGCAAGGAGTAGAGAGGAGAGGAGGGGAAAGGAGAAGAGGAGAGAAGAGGGGAAAGGAGAAGAGAGGAGAAGAGGGGCAAGGAGTAGAGAGGAGAGGAGGGGAAAGGGAGAAGGAGAAGAGGGGAAAGGAGAAGAGGAGAGAGGGGAAAGGAGAAGAGAGGAGAGAGAGGGGAAAGGAGGAGAGGAGAGGGGCAAGGAGTAGAGAGGAGAGGAGGGGCAAGAGAGAGAGAGGAGAGGAGAGGGGCAAGGAGTAGAGAAGAGAGGAGGGGCAAGGAAGAGGGGAAAGGAGAAGAGAGGAGAGGAGGGGCAAGGGGGAAAGAGAAGAGAGGAGGGGCAAGGAGAAAGAGAAGAGAGGAGGGGCAAGGAGTAGAGAGGAGAGGAGGGGAAAGGAGAAGAGAGAGAGGGGCAAGGAGTAGAGAGGAGAGGAAAGGGGAAAGGGGGAAGAAAGGAGAGGAGGGGCAAGGAGTAGAGAGGAGAGGCAAGGAGGAGAGGAGAGGAGGGGAAAGGAGAAGAGAGGAGAGAGAGGGGAAAGAGAAGAGAGGAGAGGAGAGAGAAGAGAGGGGGCAAGGAGTAGAGAGGAGAGGAGGGGAAAGGAGAAGAGAGGAGAGGAGGGGCAAGGAGTAGAGAGGAGGAGGAAAGGAGAAGAGAGGGAGAGGAGGGGCAAGGAGTAGAGAGGAGAGGAGGGGAAAGGAGAAGAGAGGAGAAGAGGAGGGAAAGGAGAAGAGAGGAGAAGAGGGGCAAGGAGTAGAGAGGAGAGGAGGGGAAAGGAGAGAGAGGAGAAGAGGGGAAAGGAGAAGAGAGGAGAAGAGGGGCAAGGAGTAGAGGAGAGGAGGGGAAAGGAGAAAGAGGAGAAGAGGGGAAAGGAGAAAGAGGAGAAGAAAGGAGAGAGAGAGAGGAGGGGAAGAGGGGAGAAGGAGTAGAAGAGAGGAGGAGGGGCAAGGAGGGAGGAGGGGAAAGGAGAAGAGAGGAGAGGAGGGGCAAGGAGTAGAGAGGAGAGGAGGGGAAAGGAGTAGAGAGGAGAGGAGGGGAAAGGAGAAGAGAGGACGGGAGAGGAGAGGAGGAGAAGTCACAGCCACGTGGTGGAGATCATAGGAACCTAAGGGGGCGTGAATGCACGTGTATAGAAGAACCCAGGAGAATGCTGTGTGGGACGAATGTGGTCTGTCACAAATGGTGACCATCTAGAGCTGGAAAGGAGAAGGGTGTAAATTGAGCTATGTAACCTCCCCAAGGTTCCTCAGTTAGGCGCTTTCACATATTCAAGGTCACTTGTAGCAGAAGCGACCTTGGCTGTAGTGTAGGCATTAAGGGCAGATGATAAGACCTTTGTTTTTTTTTTACCACAGCTCCCCCTTGAGTGATCACAGCTCTAATGGAAGAGCTTGTCTGTGTGTGACCAGGACTCAGTGGGAGAAAGGGGGGAGAGAGGCAGAGCGAGAGGTAAAGAGAGATGGAGAGTTAGAGAAAGCACATTATGGAGGGAGAGGCAGAGTGAGAATGGTAGAGTGAGCGCTGTGGGTCGGCGGTCTGATGACAGTGGAACGGAATATGATCAGATGCCGTCGGGCCGATAGGCCCATACTGTACATATTCCATCTCACAGCCAGGTCGGGGAATGCCGATGATTCCAGCTCTCTCGCTCTCTCTCCCTCCTCCCTCCGTGCCCGAGCGCCGCAATATCAGCATGAATAATTGAACATTGAACGAGCCCGAATCGGGGATTGGAGAATTTCTGTTGCGGATATCTTGAGGCGGCAGCTGTAGAGACGGCAATAGCTTTTTCCAAACACACCACCCCGTACAGCAACAGTTTGTGTGGAGGAGAGGGGTTATCTCCTTGGGGATACACGAGAACAACAATAACACAAATCCTCGCCCGGAAGGGGATCTGCTAGCTAAATGCGCTGGCAGTTCTATCCTGGACAATGCCTTTAATCTCTATAGTAGAGTACCTGCAATCTGATTAGAGTACAGTAATGTAATCATCTGTGTGGCCTGGAGACCTGTTGTTTACCTGTGGGGAACATTTAGCTACATTGGTAGTTGAGGATACTTGTGACACACAGTTATTAAGGAGACGGTAGCCCCCCCACACACACACACACAGTGCTAGACACACAGGCACAAGCGCGCACACACACACTATATGGAGGTGTGACAAGAGGAGACGTATTACACTCCGTGTTGCTCCACACGCCTCAATCGCCTCGCCTCGCCTCTACCCACCTACCATCTGGGCGCCGCACCCCTTCATTATTAGGTCAGTCGCGGGCTGTGCCAGCCGCTCATATGCACGCACGTACGTCCACTTGTGCGCGCATACACACACACGAGCATGCGTATATACTCATGCACACATCTCCTTAAACAGTATCTTCTCCAAGAAGAGATGTGATGTCACCCGTCTGTAGTGTGAGCAGGCATACTGAGTCAGTGAGTCAGAAAGTGTGTGTCTGTCTGTGTGAGAAAGAATGAAAGAGTGTGTGTATGTGTGTGTGTGTGAGAAAGAACGAAAGAGAGTGTGTGTGTGTGTATGTGTGTATGTGTGTATGTGTGTGCCTGTGTGTGTGTGTGTGTATGTGTGTGCCTGTGTGTGTATGTGTGTGTGTGTGTATGTGTGTGTCTGTGTGTATGTGGGTGTATGTGTGTGTGTCTGTCTGTGTGAGAAAGAACGAAAGAGAGTGTGTGTGTGCCTGTGTGTGTGTGTGTCTGTGTGTGTGTCTGTATGTGTGTGTGTCTGTGTGTGTGTATGTATGTGTGGGTGTCTGTGTGTGTGTCTGTGTGTGTATGTGTCTGTGTGTGTATGTGTGGGTGTCTGTGTGTGTCTGTGTGTGCATGTGTGTGTGTGTGTGTGTGTGTGTGAGTGCCTGCCAACCTGTATCTTGGGCCTGATGTAAATTCCAATTTGGGCAGCAGATACACCAGACAGAAGGGCTTTTTAGGTAAATGGGGCTGTAATCAAATAGCAGCAGGTGTAACCTCCTTAATTGCACATCTGCTATTTTAAAGGTCATAGCTATTGGGCACAACTGGTGAATAGGAAAAGAGAGGCAGAACTCACAGTAAAACTCCTTTCCCAATGATTAGCAGTCTAATGGACTTAGCTTAAAACAGGCGGACCACATGCTAGCACACTAAACCCCAGAAAATGAGACACAGGCAGCCAAGAGAGTTAGCTACTAAGCTACCACATGGCAACTATGGTACTTAGTATATAAACACACAGTTCTGGTTGGCACAAGCCGCACAATATCAGTGCCTAGACTTTTCAATTCAGTAAAGCTTTATTGGCAGAAACCACAGTAGACAGTGTAAATATTGCCAAAGCAGACGGGTTTTGGACAATAACTGAAAATAACTTTGGGTCACATGTTCTGAAGTGCAGAATTCTATCAACAGATTTGACCCTTTCTATTTCTTTCCACTATATAATAAAACATCAGGTTTGACCTTATGAGTTGGAACTATGGAACCATGGCGTAGTGGAGCAACCATCCCCTCCTCTCACACTAATTACTTCAGTGTTGTCCCTGTGAAAGGAAACCTAAGCCCTCTGCACACTGAAAGAAATCACTTCACATACTGGCACTGGAGATGAGTTAAAACACATGTTGCCCTTGTTGCACGTGTGTAGGAGGGAGGGATGCAGGTGTGTGTGTATGTGTGTGTATATGAGGGAGAGAAATAGAGAGAGAGAGTAGGAGAGAGAGAGAGATGATTTCTATTCCATCAGACCTGGGCCCCATCCTAACTCTTTCTTAATAGACCTATCAGAGGTCACAAACAACATGGTAGAAACACATATCTGTAAACAAACAGGTGGAGGGGTGATTCAGTGAGCGAAAGAGTGAAGATGAGAGAGGATGAATACAAGAGTTGTGGTGGGGTTGGTGGGGAGTGTTTGTGCATGTGGGTGCACTTGTGGCTTCCTCTTTCATACTTCAAATCAAATCAAACACACATATTTAGGCGTTGTTATTGCGGCCGTTGCGAAGTGCTTCTGTTCCTAGCTCCAACAGTGCAGTAGTATCTAACAATTCACAACCATACACACAAATCTCAAAATAAAAGAATGGAATTAAGAAATATATAAATATTAGGACGAGCAATGTCAGAGTGGCATTGACTAGAACACAGTAGAATACAGTATATACATATGAAATGAGTAAAACAGTATGTAAACATGATTACAGTGACTCCATTTGTAAGGTACAGGGATGAGCCAGCTAGTGACAATGACTAAGTTCAGGGCAGAGTACTGGGTGGAGTCTGGCTAGTGATGGCAATTGAACAGTCTAATGGCCTTGAGATAGAGGCTGTTTTTCAGTCTCTCGGCCCCAGCTTTGATGCACCAGTTTTCCCTTTGTAATCCCCTTTGTAAACCAATGCCAGGTCAGATACAATACAAAGTAATCACGGTAAACAAACAGATATACAGTACAAGGTAGAGGGGTGACTCGGTGACAGAGTGGGAGACGAGCGGAATAAAAGAGCTTACAGAATGAAATTGACCGATCATTGAACGATAGTACAACAACAAAAAACGTCATCGAGCATAGCAGTCAAGAGCCATCATCTACATCCCAAATGTTTGAAAAGTCAGTGCAGTACTTTGAAAAAGTACGAGTCCTTGCTTTGTACTCAAATGTTTTTCTTCAGGTCAAATGCCTTGGCGTCGGTTCGACTCGTACAATAGCCCAGCTACCGTTTCAGACTTCTCTTAACTCTTTATTAGTGCATGCCTGGCTGGAACATTGTGGGTCGTGAAAACCTTTCTGTACACAGCAGTAATTGCCTGGCATTGAGGAAGAAAAGGTTGTCTAGGTTTGAGTGGCCAACCTGTTTTGATTCTCTTCCCTGGTACACATAAAGATGTGAATGTGGAAAGTTATCATTCTTTGACTGGATTAGAGAGAGACGAAGAGAGAGAGAGAAAGAGTGACAGAGCGAGCGAGAGAGAGAGAAAATGTGTTTGGTCTTCTTACGATGGCATGCTTTGTCCCTCATCTCCTCGCAACTGAATGACTGATGTTTCAAAGCCCAACTTCATTCTACCCAGTTTGACGGATCACATTAAATTGGAAAGCTCATTTTAGACATTTAGTGTAATAAGTCAGACAGTTTTATCCAGAGCGACTTACAAGCAAGGAAGCTGAAACAACCCTGTAATACCGCATTATACAAGCATCATAAGGTGTCAAACCCAAGTTCTCCTGACTAAGGGCTGGATTCAATCCATAGTGCTGAAGTTCAGCACTCTAAAATGGCACCGGAATAAATGGCAGCAGTTTTACGTGTGCCTAACCAATTGTGCTATTATGTGTTTTTTCTCGCGTTATTTGTAACTAATTTTGTACATAATGTTTCTGCCACCGTATCTTACGGCAAGAAAGAGCTTCTGGATATCAGGACAGCAATCACTCACCTCGGTTTAGACAAAGAGTTTTTCTTCAACGAGTAGGATGCACAGGATGCACTTCAGACACCCAAGGCCAAAATCCCAGACATTGGCAAGAAAAAGAGATGCAGGTACAGAGGACACAGAGCGGGGTGCCTTGTAAGGATCCGCCGACGGCGAGTGGGAAATCTGCCTTCACAGTCAGTATTACTTGCCAAAGTACAACCATTGGACAATAAATTAGACAAGGTACGATCACGAATATCTTACCAACGGGACATCAAATACTGTAACATCTTATGTTTCACCGAATTGTGGCTGAATTACGACATGGATATTCAGCTAACGGGATATACGCTGCACTGGCTAGATAGAACAGATATACGCTGCACTGGCTAGATAGAACAGACGAGGGGGGCGGTTTGTGCATATTTGTAAACAGCTGGTGCACGAAATCTAAGGAAGTCTCTAGATTTTGCTCGCCTGAAGTAGAGTATCTCATGATAAGCTGTAGACCACACTATTTGTCAAGAGAGTTCTCAGCTATACTTTTTATTTACCACCACAGACAGATGCCGGCACTAAGACAGCACTCAGCTGTATAAGGAAATAAGCAAACAGGAAACCTCTCACCCAGAGGCGGCGCTCCTAGCGGCCGGGGACTTTAATGCAGGGAAACTTAAATCATTTTAACCTCATTTATATCAACATGTTAAATGCGCAACCAGAGGGAAAACATTCTAGCTCACCTGTACTCCACATGCAGAGAGGCATACAAAGCTTTCCCTCGCCCTCCATTTGGCAGATCTGACCACAATTCTATCCTCCGTATTCCTGCTTACAAGCAGAAATTAAAGCAGGAAGCACCAGTGACTTGGTCTATAAAAAAGTGGTCAGATGAAGCAGATGCTAAACTACAGGACTGTTTTGCTTGCACAGACTGGAATATGCTCTGGGATTTCTCCAATGGCATTGAGGAGTACACCACATCAGTCACTGGCTTCATCAATAAGTGCATCGAGGACGTCGTCCCCACAGGGACTGTAGGCACATACCCCAACCAGAAGCCATGGATTACAGGCAACATTCGTACTGAGCTAAAGGATAGAGCCGCCGCTTTCAAGGTGTGGGACTCCAACCTGGAAGCTTATAAGTTATCCTGCTATGCCCTCCGATGAACCATCACACAGACAAACCGCCAATACAGGACTAAGATTGAACCGGCTCCGATGTTCGTCTTATGTGGCAGGGCGTGCAAACTATTACAGACTACAAAGGGAAGCACAGCCGTGAGCTGCCCAGTGACACGAGTCTACCACATGAGCTAAATCACTTCTATGCTCGCTTCGAGGCAAGCAACACTGAGGCATGCATGAGCGCATCAGCTGTTCTGGATGACTGTGTGATCAGCTCTCTGTAGCCAACGTGAGCAAGACCTTTAAACAGGTCAACATTCACAAGGGCGCGGGATCAGATGGATTACCAGGACGTGTGCTCTGGGCATGTGCTGACCAACTGGCAGGTGTCTTCACTGACATTTTCAACATGTCCCTGATTGAGTCTGTAATACCAACATGTTTCAAGCAGACCACCATAGTCCCTGTGCCCAAGAACACTAAGGTAACCTGCCTAAATGACTACCGACCCGTAGCACTCACATCCGTAGCCATAAAGTGCTTTGCAAGGCTGGTAATGGCTCACATTAACACAATTATCCCAGAAACCCTAGACCCACTCCAATTTGCATACTGCCCAAACAGATCCACAGATGATACAATCTCTATTGCACTCCACACTGCCCTTTCCCACCTGGACAAAAGGAACACCTACGTGAGAATGCTATTCATTGACTACAGCTCACCGTTCAACACCATAGTGCCCTCAAAGCTCATCACTAAGCTAAGGATCTTGGGACTAAACAAATCCCTCCGTAACTGGGTCCTGAACTTCCTGACGGGCCGCCTCCAGCTGGTGAGGGTAGGTAGCAACACATCCGCAACATTGACCTTCAACACTTGAGCCCCTCAGGGGTGCATGCTCAGTCACCTCCTGTACTCCCTGTTCACCCACGACTGCGAGGCCAGGCACGACTCCAACACCATCATTAAGTTTGCAGACGACAACAGTGGTAGACCTGATCACCGACAATGACAACCTATAGGGAGGAGGTCAGAGACCTGGCCGGGTGGTGTCAGAATAACAACCTATCCCTCAATGTGATCAAGACAAAGGAGATGATTGTGGACTACAGGAAAATGAGGACCGAGCACACCCCCATTCTCATCGACTTGGCTATAGTGGAGCAGGTTGAGAGCTTGTGGTGTCCACATCACCAACAAACTAGAATGATCCAAACACACCAAGACAGTCATGAAGAGGGCACGACAAAGCCAATTCCCCCTCAGGAAACTAAAAAGATTTGGCACAGGTCCTCAGATCCTCAAAAGGTTCTATAGCTGCAACATCGAGAGCATCCTGACTCGTTGCATCACTGCCTGGTACGGCAACTGCTCGGCCTCCGACCGCAAGGCACTACAGAGGGTAGTGCGTACGGCCCAGTACATAACTGGAGCTAAGCTGCCTGCCATCCAGGACTTCTACACCAGGCGGTGTCAGAGGAAGGCCCTAAAAATGTTCAAAGACCCCAGTCACCACAGTCATGGACTGTTCTCTCTGCTACCGCACGGCAAGCAGTACCGGAGCGCCAAGTCTAGGACCAAAAGGCTTCTCAACAGTTGTTACCCCCAAGCCATAAGACTCCTGAACAGGTAATCAAATGTCTACCTGGACTATTTGCATTGTGTCCTGCCCCCCCCAAACCCTCTTTTACTCTGCTGCTACTCTCTGTTTATCATCTATGCATAGTCACTGTAACTATACATTCATGTACATATTACCTCAATTAGCCCGACTAACCGGTGCCCCCGCACATTGGCTACCCGGACTATCTGCATTGTGTCCCACCTCCCCCCAACCTCTCTTTTACTCTGCCGATACTCTGTTTATCATATATGCATAGTCACTTTAACTACACCTACATGTACATATGTACATACATGTACTAACCGGTGCCTGTATGTAGCCTCTCTACTGTTATTTCCACTGTCTTTTTACTGTTGTTTTTATTTCTTTACTTATCTATTATTCACCTAATACTTATTTTTTACTTAAAAATTGCGCTCTTGGTTAGGGCCTGTAAGTAAGCATTTCACTGAATACCTGTTGTATTTGGCGCGTGTGACAAATAAACTTTCATTTGATTTGAAATGTAAAGGTCATTTTCCTATTGAGCCGACAGCTTTACCGTGAATGCAGTCTCTGCTAACACAGGAACATTGGCAATACATTTGTATTGAATCCAGCCCAAGGCGACCAAGCAACCCCCTCAAAGAGAGACAAATGAGAGGGCACTCTGTCCCAGCCGACCACCTACAGATAAGAGGCTGCACTAACAGAGGGGCTCTGACAAGGACCCCCATGTTAGCAAATTACAGAGGGGATTCACATTGCGCTGTCAGCTCCTGGCGAACACTTTCACGCAGGCCGTCTCCAAAAACACATCAAAGAGCTTGTTCACTTCAATGGAGCAGAATCATGTGAGGAGCATGGAGTCTGTCCTCTCTCACCCTCTCTCTCTCTGTCGTTGTCCCCCTCTCTTTCTGTCTGCTTTTGTGTCTACCTCTGTCTGTCTGTGTTCCTCTCTTTCTCTATCCAGGTAAGTAGTGTGTGCTGAGTAGGAGTGAGACTGTCTGGTACTGTCCCTTCATTAGACTTGATAGACTACAGTTAATTTTTTTTTTTTAAATCTGCTCTGAGAATGCCTGATTGCACCTCCCTTGGAGGCTGGGACCACATGAAACACTGTTTGAAGAATCAACTGCAAAAACCACAGGATGAAAAATGTGGATGAAATATGTATGTTTATTTCTCTTCTGGTGCTTTCAAGTGGATCTTCTGAGAGCTGTTGAGTTTATGATGAGAGAACAAGAGAAGAGGAGAGCTACACTGAGTCTGTGCAGTGATGTCTGTCTGTCTGTGTCTCTGTCTGTCTGTCTGTCTGTCTGTCTGTCTGTCTGTCTGTCTGTCTGTCTGTCTGTGTCTCTGTCTGTCTGTCTGTCTGTCTGTCTGTCTGTCTGTCTGTCTGTCTGTCTGTCTGTCTGTCTGTCTGTCTGTCTGTGTCTCTGTCTGTCTGTCTGTGTCTCTGTCTGTGTCTCTGTCTGTGTCTGTCTGTCTGTCTGTGTCTCTGTCTGTCTGTCTGTCTGTCTGTCTCTGTCTGTGTCTCTGTCTGTCTGTCTGTCTGTCTGTCTGTCTGTCTGTCTGTCTGTGTCTGTCTGTCTGTCTGTCTGTCTGTCTGTCTGTCTGTCTGTCTGTCTGTCTGTCTGTCTGTCTGTCTGTCTGTCTGTCTGTCTGTCTGTCTGTCTGTCTGTCTGTCTGTCTGTCTGTCTGTCTGTCTGTCTGTCTGTCTGTCTGTCTGTCTGTCTGTCTGTCTGTCTGTCTGTCTGTCTGTCTGTCTGTCTGTCTGTCTGTCTCTGTCTCTGTGTGTGTGTAGGGCGGCAGGGTAGCCTAGTGGTTAGAGCGTTGGACTAGTAACCGGAAGGTTGCAAGTTCAAACCCCCGAGCTGACAAGGTTCAAATCTGTCGTCCTGCCCCTGAACAGGCAATTAACCCACTGTTCCTAGGCTGTCATTGAAAATAAGAATTAAGAAACATTCAGCAGCTGCTGGTCGGCCAACACTCTTCTCCCCCTTCCAGTTCCTCTGAGAGTCAGAGAGGGCTGAAGATCAATGGTGGCTTTGGTCATTTTGTGTAGCTCTTCTGGGTCTATCTCTCTGCATTTCTCCCTGCCTGACCGTCCACCATTCTTTCTTGGTGATGGTGGTTTCCACCTGCTTCCCCAAAGTCTGGAGGGTCTCCTGGAGCTCGTTCTGACTGGCCATCCACTATTCTTCCTTGGCCTGGAGGCTCTACTGGAGAGCATTTATCTGGTTCTGACTGGACATCTCTCCCTCTTCTGCTTGCCTCAGTCTCATCTCCAGATCTACTTTCTATTGCCTGAGAGTATAGATTTCAAGGTATCTAGTTTTGAACGTGGTGACCCCCCTTCTCTTCAGCTCTTCCATTTATTTCATCCACGTCCCCTCCCAGGCCTTACAGTAGTTCAGATTCTTTCGGAGGGTGGATATGTCCTTGCCCATCTCTTTTAACATAGCCATGGACCACACCCTGAGCCATGGACCACACCCACAGCCTGGAGCCATGGACCACACCCACAGCCATGGACCACACCCTGAGCCATGGACCAGAGCCATGGACCACACCCAGCCATGGACCTGAGCCATGGACCACACCTGAGCCATGGACCACACCCAGAGCCATGGACCAGAGCCATGGACCCAGAGCCATGGACCACACCCAGAGCCATGGGAGCCATGGACCCAGAGCCATGGACCACACCCAGAGCCATGGACCACACCCAGAGCCATGGACCACACCCAGAGCCATGGACCACACCCTGAGCCATGGACCACACCCTGAGCCATGGACCACACCCAGAGCCATGGACCACACCCAGAGGGTTTACTTTTTGCAACTTGACAAAGTGTAGGCCTTAGCCTAGTTGTCCATATTTGAAATAGTAGGCGACCGTTTCACTGTGAAATGCAACGCACGTCGATCGCATGAACCTGGACAAAGTGATAGAGGCTACAAGGCCTATCATATTATCAGCCTAAACTGTGAGTTAAAACAGCTTGGGAATAGGCTGCATTATAAATGGTAGCGTAAGCTTCTTCTAAGTCTTTGTGCGAGGTGTTGATCTGTTGAAGGTACTGAACTGTCTGTTCAAGCAGTTGGCACACAGTTCGAACACCCATTGGTACCACACAAGTCATGCAACCAAAGGTCTCTTCACAGTCCCCAGGTCCAGAACAAGAAGCTGGGAAACGCACAGTATTAAATAGAGCCATGACTACATGGAACTCTCTGCCACCCCAGGTAACTTAAGCTAGCAATAAAACCCGTTTTTAAAAAAACATAAAATTAGACCTTATGGCACAACGGGGACTGTGAAGAGGCAGACATCTTGATATAGTATGTATTGTATTATTATGCATATGATGTATTGTTATGTATATTAGGTATTGTTATGTATATTGTGTAGTATGTATTGTTATGTGTATTGTGTATGATCATGTATTGGTATGTATGTTGTGTATTGTTATGTATATTGTGTACTATTATGTATATCACACATTGTTATGTATATTGTGTATTGTCATGTATATTGTGTAGTATTATGTAGTGTTATGTATATTGTGTATTATGTATTGTTATGTATGATGTGTATTGTTATGTATATTATGTATTATGATGTATTGTTATGTATATTATGCATGGCATTATGTATCATTATGTATATTATGTATTTTATTTGTTGCGTTTTGTTTACGGTTTGGACCCCAAAAAGAGTAGCAGCGGCTAATTGGGGATCCTAATAAAATACTAAATACCAAAACAAACAAAAAACTTAATACACGCTTATATCTTGTTCTAAATGTAAGGGTGAATGAATAATGGCAACACGTGGAGGCTGTCTTGGAACAAATCATTCTAATGTCAGTTTACGGCCTCATCTTTATATGTTTAGGCCTAATGCATCTATGGGAATCTGAAACAGACAAGCATAATATGCCAACTCAACACCTTCTAAAACGCACACTCAGCACCAACAAAAATAGACACCCGGATGTACACATGCCCCCCTCTACAAACTACAAAAATAAACACTTACCACACCCCCACACACACACACAGTCTGTTCCCCTCCTCCTCAACCTGGCCCGTGGCCTACTCCTGGGGCTGCAGCCCTCTGACGTGTGTGTGTATATCAATGGGTCTCGATGTGTACAGTTCAATCCTGAGTTCCTTTGAGGCCGGATGGTTCTGAAACCCCATGCTGATCAATACTGCCCCCAGTGGTAGGCTCTAATCCTGTCCCTGAACCCTGCAGCGTCAACCCCCCCTCTGCCCTTCCGCTCCGATCCTTGTGCCCAGCCAGGCACCGCACCGCCATTACACACACACACACACACACACACACAAACAGGAAGAAATGCAGGCACATGCACATACACCCGCACAGAGATGTGATGTAAGAAGTGTGTGAGTCACTCCTAAGTCTATAATGACTTACAACAACCCCTCTCACCTCAACCACACAGAGCCACAGATACTGTAAATCAATTGGGAAAAGTCAGTGTTTGCATCACTCCTCTCACTGTACAACTACGGTACAACTCAGCTTGCTAACATGGGGAAAAGTCAGCTGAATTCTGTACATCTTTGGCTCTGACCCCCAAAATGTTAATAAAGAGGAGTATAAATACATTCAGGGCTCAGTTGGGATTTATTTACAGGATAAAAAGCACATCTGTGTAAAAAGAGCCCAAAACATGAGTACAGTATATAAATATATTATTCTATTCTTAAAAATACCCATAGACTATACTGTAGATATAAAGAGCATGCATAAAAACACTGTAAATCTCAAGTAAATCTCTCTCATGCACCCACTCACTCTCTCACACACAAAAACACATTCACACACTAGGCACGTTGAAGGCTCTTCGGCTATCTTCTTGTTAGGCATCACTGTTGTGTTTTGCATTTCATGATGTGTCCACTTCCCAGCACTGAGGAGAGAGAAAGAGTTGAGATTAGTGTGTCAGCTTTGCATAACACGACACATTCTACAACAGACAACATCCCCAAATAGTAAAGTATTTCCAAAGTCTCTTCAGACATTAGCAAAAGTATCAGGAGCTGGCCTGGTATACCAGCTATCATAACCTTCAATAGTATCAGGAGCTGGCCTGGTATACCAGCTATCATAACCTTCAATAGTATCAGGAGCTGGCCTGGTATACCAGCTATCATAACCTTCAATAGTATCAGGAGCTGGCCTGGTATACCAGCTATCATAACCTTCAATAGTATCAGGAGCTGGCCTGGTATACCAGCTATCATAACCTTCAATAGTATCAGGAGCTGGCCTGGTATACCAGCTATCATAACCTTCAATAGTATCAGGAGCTGGCCTGGTATACCAGCTATCATAACCTTCAAAGTATCAGGAGCTGGCCTGGTATACCAGCTATCATAACCTTCAAAAGTATCAGGAGCTGGCCTGGTATACCAGCTATCATAACCTTCAAAAGTATCAGGAGCTGGCCTGGTATACCAGCTATCATAACCTTCAATAGTATCAGGAGCTGGCCTGGTATACCAGCTATCATAACCTTCAATAGTATCAGGAGCTGGCCTGGTATACCAGCTATCATAACCTTCAATAGTATCAGGAGCTGGCCTGGTATACCAGCTATATCATAACCTTCAATAGTATCAGGAGCTGGCCTGGTTTACCAGCTATCATAACCTTCAATAGTATCAGGAGCTGGCCTGGTATACCAGCTATCATAACCTTCAATAGTATCAGGAGCTGGCCTGGTATACCAGCTATCATAACCTTCAATAGTATCAGGAGCTGGCTTGGTATACCAGCTATCATAACCTTCAATAGTATCAGGAGCTGGCCTGGTATACCAGCTATTATAACCTTCAATAGTATCCGCCAGGGATTACAGTGACCTAATATGCAATTTGCACTGATATTGCCCGAGAAGACATTTCCATTCAACTGGAGAGAGATAGAGAGAGAGAAGAGAGAGTGAGGGAGGAAGGGAGGGAGAGAGACGAAGAAGGAGAAAGATAGAAAAGGAGAAAGGGGAAATGAATGGGATCAGGGTTGCTGTCCATTACAATCAGACACTGTAAGGGGTCAATGTGCTGACCAGGTGATAACAGACAGAGCATAATAGATAATAGACCTATAATGGGAGACAGAGAGGAGACATCACAGAAAGCTGACCCCAGGTCAGCGGTAGACAGACGGAGAGGAGACCTTGCTGTGTCTCCTGAGGGGAGAAGCAGCACTCAGATCAGTGGAAGAAGTGGTACCTGAGTACTAGAAGGCATATTAGCTATTACAACTCATGCTAAAGGGTACGTAAACTATTAGAATTAGACATGGTCAGTGATGAGAAAGGGATATGTTTGTTCGGCTGGTGCTGAAGGAGGGTTCAATGGGGATTGACTAATGTATAACACACACACACACACACAGTGTCAAATCAAATCTAATTTTATTGGTCACATACACATGGTTATCAGGTGTTTAATGCGAGTGTAGCAAAATGCTTGTGCTTCTACTTCAGACAGTGCAGCAATATCTAACAATTCCCCAATAACTACCTAATACACACACATCTAAATAAAGGAATGGAATATATACATATAAATACATGGATGAGCAATGACAGAGCAGCATAGGCAAAATGCAATAGATGGTATAAAATACAGTGTATATGAGATGAGTAATGCAAGATATGCAAACATTATTAAAGTGGCATTATTAAAGTGACTAGTGATAGGTAGTTTGGAGGGCAGGTAGTTTTCCCCCAGTGATGCGTTGTGCAGACCGCACCACCCTCTGGAAAGCCTTGCGGTTGTGGGCGGTGCAGTTGCCGTACCAGGCAGTGATACAGCCCGACATGAAGCTCTCAATTGTGCATCTGTAAATGTTTGTGAGGGTTTTAGGTGGCAAGCCAAATTTCTTCAGCCTCCTGAGGTTGAAGAGGCGCTATTGCGCCTTCTTCACCACACTGTCTGTGTGGGTGGACCATTTCAGTTTTTCCGTGATGTGTACGTCTAGGAACTTAAAAATGTACACCTTCTCCACTGCTGTCCCATCATATTAACTCTGTACAATGGACAGCGTGAGAGAACAAGGAGTGAACGACATGTGAGTGGAATCGCTGCTGTTATGTCTGAATGCAGAGCGGATCTGAATCTCTCAGCTGGCCATGACTCACCTCCATTCACTCCATTGTGTGAAAACACATTTCCTTCAGTAACAGGATACAGGAAGTAGTCCTCTCTGTTCTCTGTCACACTACACCTCACATAGAGGCTCTCACCACGAGTGGCACCCTATTCCATATATAGTGCACTACTTTTGACCAAAGCCCTATGGGACCTGGTGAAAAGTAGTGCACTATAGGGAATAGGGTGACATTTTGGACGCAACCAACACCCCCAGCTCTACCTTCCATTACCTGGAGTTGCATCAGGAGTAGTGTCAAGGTTTAAAGGGTCACTTCCGGTGTGAGGGTGTCGTAGTGTCGCGCTGACTGATTAGTGTCAGGAGGGTAATCAGAGGTGGCAGAGCAAGACTCTCTTTGGTAAAGATAAGTTACTATTCTGATAAAGAGGGGAGAAGTAGCATTTGTGAAAGCTTCAATGGGATGTGTGTGGGACTGAGTAATCATAACAAAAAGAATCCTACATAGGGACATTCTGACAAGAACAACCACACTGCCTCACTTGCTGAGGCAGTTGCGTAAGAGTTCGTCACGCTGACCTGTCCCCTTCTCCTCTGTGAGACTGTTGGGCACTTCCCCCTGTCGTTTGTCACACTCTTCCTCCTTACCAGTGGCACACAGCTTTAGAGATGTGGAAACGCATTTCGGAGGTTAGCTTCCCCTTTCAAACGTGGTCTTAGCTTGTTAACCCCATCATAAAACTATACTAAAGTTGTCTTTACTGGTACACGTATCTATTAGCTAACCACATGACTTGCACCTTGACATCCTCCATTGAAAGTAGAAAACTGCTTTGCCAGCAATTACATTCAAAGGCCTATTGGAGAAAAGAATCTTTTCAAAAGTGAATTGAAAGCGTCAAACGTTTTCAATGTCAGTTTAACGCACGGTTCAATGGCAGACATGACCAGGCAGAGATGGAGGTGTCACAGGGCCAAATAACTCACTGGAGAGAGGGAGACAATGAGATGGCCCTGTCGTCACACAGGTACACACACACACGATGAACACACATACACGTACAGACTCAAACAGCGCACACACACATTTGCCTAAAGTGCACTCGCGTCTGCCAGATGGGAGTTTACAACTTGCTGCACTCAAAACTCGCACTATGTCAACGTCAAAATAAGCACACACACATATGGATTGTCAACTCAAAAATGTGTGCATGGGCACATAAATTCACCCCCTTCCTCTCCCCATCCCCCTCCCACACACAAACACCCCCCCAAGACACACTCACAATCCCCCTGCACATAAACACACACACCGCCACACAAACACACCATATCATACTGCTGGAGTCAGCACATTTTCACCACAGTAAATGAGGTGCTGTTTATCCATGCTCAGGCATTACCAGACCCTGCATCCTGCATTACAAATATGAGACGCCACACACACACACACACGCACACCCCCCATAAACATTTGCAATATTTTCCCATTTCCTCTGCAGGTAGTCAGGCAGTCAGGGCGGGCGACGGTTCATCTCTTAGGGAGCTCTGCCCTTCAGTATTAATAATCTCCCAGTCACACCTCACCTCTTTGGGGGATGAATCATGTTGTATGGGGCCTGCTGGAGTGAGGGGGAATATGGTGATGCACGACATGATGGCTGGCCTTTGTGCAGGGGAGGAGTGGGGAGAGGAAGAGGGGGAGAGTGGGGGAAAGGCCATGGCCCAGATATCTCTATTTCCATGGCACATACTGGATATGCCCTCATACACACACACAAGCAGGTACACGCACACGCACACAAAACGACACACCCATACACAGTCAGCGACTGATTGGATGACTGAGCAGAAGGTGGTACGTGTCCATGCAACACTGTTGAACATTGCCGATGGTATTGCATCACCACCTGGGTCCTTTCATTTTAATCCAATCAAAACCTTGTATACAAAACACCTGAGACACTTAAGGTCCCAGACACCGAAACGGGGAGTGATTTTGAAAATATGCAACAAGGAACCAGCTTGGTCTGTTGATCTCAATTTCACTTCACTTTCATAATTTGTTTTGGTCACAGACCGTTTCCTTGCTGAGGGAGTTGTATAATGATGTTTTGAGTGGAGTTTCACCGTACATGTTTTCCCAGTAAACATATTGAACAAGCTATGCCCTCATTTCTCCTGCTGTCCCTGTAATAAACACTTGAGCTCAATAACAACTAGCTGGACTGATCACGGCCAAGGTAAAGGATCATTCATACAACTAGATATGCATTGTAATATAATAAGTGCTCAGGGGAAATGGGGTGCACACCTAAGTGTCATCAAAATAGCTAGAAGTGGTGTGTTTGTGCGGGTGTTGTGAATACGGTGGTGTGCCGTTTACAGCTTCGCTTCTGTGTGTGTACTGTGTGTGTACTGTGTGTGTATATAATAATCATTATGTGTGTGCGCCCTGGGACTGGTCTGACGCTGTGCGACGCTAACTGTGACATGATTGATGAAGAGGTGGCGGTGTGACAAGAACAACTGGGCTCTCTGCATCCGGCCCCGGACTACAGTACTGCCACGCTCTCCACACACACCCTCCTCCAGCTGTGCCCGTGAGACCAAGCTCTCTCACTGAGTGTGTGAATCTGTGTGTAAGAGCGTGGGTGGGTGTGTGTGTGTGTTAATGTCCTTTTATCAATGCAAGGGTAGCGAGGAGATGCTAGATGCATAACACTGAACAGGGACAAGTGCAGCTCTAGTGCTTGATGCGTTTGAGTTTAGCTTTAGCGTTGTTCAGAATGATGCTTATGAAGTTGTGCAAGGTGAGCGGAGTACGAGACCGAGAGAGAGGGAAAACAGAGAGAGAGAGGGGGAGAGAGAGGGAAAACAGAGAGACAGAGAGAAGGGGAGAGAGAGGGAAAAACACACAGAGAGAGAGAGAGAGAGAGAGAGAGAGAGAGAGAGAACAGAGAGAGAGGGGGAGAGAGAGGGAAAAACAGAGAGAGAGAGAGGGAAAAACAGAGAGAGAGGGGGAAAAACAGAGAGAGAGGGGGGGAAAAACAGAGAGAGAGAGAGAGAGAGAGAGAGAGAGAGAGGGGGAAAACAGAGAGAGAGATAGTGAGAAGGATTGAAAGCGTCGGGAGGAGGCGAAAGACGGCAGGGACAGAAAGACGAGTGAAAGAGAGCTAGGCAGGAGGGCAGGAACAAAAGGGCAGAGAGAGATAAAGAAAAGCTATGTGCAAGAGGAGAAGGAGAGCTCTGCTCAGTGCAGCCGTTTGAAGCAGCCTGTCTGACATGAAAGCGCTGGGCTCTGTGACCCTGGAGGGCATCATATTACATTACAGCAGAAGGAGAGAGGGAGAGTGTAATAAAATGATAGAGAGGGGAAGAGTGACAGAGTGGAAGAGAGAGAGAGAGAGAGAGAGAGAGAGAGAGGAGAGAGGGAAGGGGAAGAGAGAGAGGGGGGGTGAGAGAGAGAGTGAGAGTGGAAGAGAGAGAGATAGAGTGTGTGAGAGAGAGAGGGGAAGAAAGAAAGGTAGAGAGAAAAAAAGAAACAAAGATACAATGAATCCCACTGCACTAAACACAGACTTCAAAAGACTTCAATGGCTAGCCACAACACACATTCACATTGACATATACACACTAATACATTACAAGCGAGTCTGTGGGCACACATTACGAGGGATCCAGTGGTACCCCATAGATGAACCTATCAGTCTATCCAAACAGATCTGATTCACTATGATTTAGCTCACAGATTCACCACCATTATTTGTAGTAAATGAGTTTGGGAGGAGATAGTGGTTGTGTTTCTATGGAGGCTCATGGCCATTGGGCCAGACTGAGGGATGGGCTCACAGTGGGCGGAGGAGGGGTGGAGGGAGAGAGAGAGTGTTACCGGCACCGTGAATCATAGTGTTGGTGTAAGCAGGTGTAGTCAAAAACACTCACACACGAATATAGAGGCAAAGGGACACACACATACATGATCATAG
This sequence comes from Oncorhynchus tshawytscha, assembly GCF_018296145.1. Taxonomy (NCBI): domain Eukaryota; kingdom Metazoa; phylum Chordata; class Actinopteri; order Salmoniformes; family Salmonidae; genus Oncorhynchus; species Oncorhynchus tshawytscha. Next base: position 9,434,227 of record NC_056460.1, on the reverse strand, counting down.
TAGATTGTAACTCACCATTTGGCACGGGGCACGGGTGAGGAGGTCATCTACCTACTGATATCTCTGTCTCTTCACAGCATCAGTTCAGTGGATGGTGTCGAACACCTCTGACTCAACACCATACAAGGGGAGTGAGACCAGGAGAGTGCGCAGATCATCGCGTTGACTTTTATGACTGACTGTCCGCACTTGTGATTTCCTGTGGGGTTGCACACCAGTTGATGCGTATAGCCGGTGGATGCATAAGCATGCGAGTGGATTTACGAACGTGTGTGTGCAGTGCGTACCTTTGGGTATCTGTTTCTGTGTGTGTTTGTGATAATAGCTGCGAGTGATGTTCTGGTTGGTTGGTTGTGGCGAGGGCACTGTAAAGCGCCAGGGTGTAAATGACTATTTGATGCTCTCTCAAGGCACATCCATATTCATCTGTTGTCAGGGAAGTCTGATTAACAGCCTCTCCGCACACACACACACACACACACACACACACAACTGGCTCAATCATTCATATACATGGACAAACACTCTCTCGCACACAGGCACACACACGCGTACAGCACACACGCAATGAAGACGGGCAGTCACTACTGGTAGCTCAGAGCTCACTACCCTAAATGGCTACATATCCTCAACGGCTAGTTAGTAGATACAACTCAGCATTTAAATCTCTCTAATCCCCAAATCAGCAAGCAAAACGGATTTGATTTCTGAAAGTGTAAACTGCGACGACGGAAGGAAGGCCCGAGAGATGCTAATGGAACGTGTGCCGATATTCGGAGCGACACAGGCACCCGTAGGAGTTGGCGATAGACAGGAAAAGGATGAGCTGCAATTTGTTTTGGAACGTGGTTTTGTTGTGTCTTTATGGAGTAGAATATTTCAAACGAGGGTTCAACAATAAAGAAATCAAATCAAATCAAATTTTATTTGTCACATACACATGGTTAGCAGATGTTAATGCGAGTGTAGCGAAATGCTTGTGCTTCTAGTTCCGACAATGCAGTAATAACGAACAAGTAATCTAACTAACAATTCCAAAAAAAACTACTGTCTTATACTCAGTGTAAGGGGATAAAGAATATGTACATAAGGATATATGAATGAGTGATGGTACAGAGCAGCATAGGCAAGATACAGTAGATGATATCGAGTACAGTATATACATATGAGATGAGTATGTAAACCAAGTGGCATAGTTAAAGTGGCTAGTGATACATGTATTACATAAGGATGCAGTCGATGATATAGAGTACAGTATCTACGTAAGCATATGAGATGAATAATGTAGGGTAAGTAACATTATATAAAGTAGCATTGTTTAAAGTGGCTAGTGATATATTTACATAATTTCCCATCAATTCCCATTATTAAAGTGGCTGGAGTAGAGTCAGTGTCATTGACAGTGTGTTGGCAGTAGACGAAGAAAAGAAGAAGAAGAAGAAAAGACAACACAGCTAATTCGGAATCATACTGTATGGTAGCATAATCGCTAACACTGAGGCCCACTGTCCGGTAGTAGCATCATCGCTAACACTGAGGCACACTGCATAGTAGCATCATCGCTAACACTGAGGCACACTGCATGGTAGCATCATCGCTAACACTGAGGCACACTGTATGGTAGCATCATCGCTAACACTGAGGCTCACTGTATGGTAGCAAAATCGCTAACAATGAGGCACACTGTATAATATAATTTCTAACACTGAGGCACACTGCATGGTAGCATACTCGCTAACACTGAGGCACACTCATGGTAACATAATCACTAACACTGAGCAATACTGTATGGTAGCATCATCGCTAACACTGAGGCAGACTGTATGGTAGCATCATCGCTAACACTGAGGCATACCGTATGGTAGCATAATCGCTAATGGTAGAACAAGCTGAGCCAATACAGTAACTAAACCTGCACTGTAGTTTACTGAAGAGACTAAGTGACTGAAATCAAAAGGAATGACTGGACCTCACAGTCAGTTCCTCTCAGCCTAATGTAAAATCTAAAAACGCATCCCATGATGCATCTCCTCTCCCATCTCAAGGCTGATTCGTCCTTATTGCAACAGATCGGTCTGTATTGATTTGCCCATAGAAGCACCATTGATTTTCCATTTTAGAGCAAGGTATGGGTATTTGTGCTCGCAGTGGAAGGAGAGGCAGGGGAGGCAGAGGCAAGCATTGGCACTTCGCACCCAAACAGAGGCAGAGAGTAAAGTCAAGGGAGGAGGTAAAGTCGGTTTTCTTATAAGACAAATAAGGCCATCCATCTCAGATGTTCACCTGTGTCAGCTCATCTCTGCCAAGGCATCTATCAATAACAGCTCTCTGGACTGCTGATCAGAACTGTTGACTGTTGTTTTATTTTAGATGAACAGTAGGGCATGAAAGTTCAGCTGCAAACAGCTGCGTATAAAACTCTGTTAGAACTTCTGGAATCTTGATTTTCTCCTTTTGGGTGAAAACCTACAGGAACTTTTGCCAACTCTAAACTATGGCTGACCTTCTCTGGCTTCTGACCCAAGGTGCCTCTTCCTCTCTCCTCTGGAATGGACAGAACCAGAAGGAAAGGTCAACTCCTAAAAGGTACAGTGGCTTGCAAAAATATTCACCCCCTTGGCATTTTTCCAATTTTGTTGCCTTACAACCTGGAATTATAACCCAGGGGGGTTGTGTCATTTGATTTACACAAATGATGCAAAACAAGAAATAAGACAAAAAACAGAAAACTTGAGCGTGCATATCTATACACCCCCCCCAAAAGTCAATACTTTGTGGAGCCACCTTTTGCAGCAAATATAGCAGCAAATCTCTTGGGGTATGTCTCTATAAGCTTGGCACATCTAGCCACTGGGATTTTTGCCCATTCTTCAAGGCAAAACTGCTCAAGTTGGAGGGTTCTGCTGTTGTACAGTAATCTTTAAGTCATACCACAGTTTCTCAATTGGATTGAGGTCTGAGCGGCCCTCTCTTGGCAGGTTTGTTGTGGTGCCATATTCATTTAATTTTCTTTTTCTTTCAGTTTCAGGATTTTTTATAACTCAACCTTAACCTGTACTTCTCCACAACTTTGTCCATGACCTGTTTGGAGAGCTCCTTGGTCTTCATGGTGCAGGTTGCTTGGTGCTGCCCCTTGCTTAGTGGTGTTGCAGACTCTGGGGCCTTTCAGAACATGTGTGTATATACTGAGATCATGTGACACTTAGTTAAATAAAATCCATCTGTGTGCAATCTAATTATGTGACTTCTGAAGGAAATTGATTGCACCAGATCTTATTTAGGGGCTTCATAGTAAAGTGGGTGAATACATATGCACGCACCACTTTTCAGTTAAAAAAAAAACTTCATATTTTTGAAACAAGTATTTTTTTTTCATTTCACTTCACCAATTTTGAATATTTTGTGTTTGTCCATTACATGAAATCCAAATAAAATCTATTTAAATTACAGGTTGTAATGCAACAAAATAGGAAGAACACCAAGGGGATTAATACTTTTGCAAGGCATTGTACATCAATGGAGAGGATAACAGTGGGGAAAGACAGAGGGAGGTTGTGTCAAAGGACAGTAGGCTGAATTGGAACGCACGCCGACACCGTAGACTTGTGTGCAGGAGACCGTGGCATTACCTCTACACCAGCCAGGCCACAATGGACATGCACTAACTCTCAACATGAAGAAAAGCAACCCCAATCTGGGAAAATCATTCTTTGTTTAAAACCCAAATTTAAGCAGATGCCTATTGGGCTGCATTGAGTTGTGTTGGCGCACCAGCTAGCCGGAAACAGGCAAAACATCTGTTGGAGTCCTTGATAACTTTTAGTGTGAAGAGTGAACACACAAGCTGTGGGGTGTCACGATTATTTTACACTTGCTGAGTAAACTTTTTCATGCTCAGTGCCAGTGGCTTTCTGTGTTTTGATGTGTGTGTGTGTGTGTGTGAGAGAGTGTGTTGACCTTGAACTGATACAAAATCAGCTAGTCAACAATTCAGAGGAGTGCAACAACATTGTATTTTATTTTATTTCTCTCTCACTTCTATACTTCCTTTGCACACACCGATTCCCTCAGTTCCCCTTCCCATCTGTTCAAAAACACGTTTTCTCTACGCTTGTCTCTCCTTACTGTTCCACGCCTTACATTTACATTTGAGTCATTTAGCAGATGCTCTTATACAGAGCGACTTACAGGAGCAATTAGGGTTAAGTGCCTTGCTCAAGGGCACAGACAGATTTTTCACCTAGTTGGCTCAGGGATTCAAACCAGTGTCCTTCGGTTACTGGCCCAACGCTCTTTAACTGCTAGACTACCTGCCACTCCTCTTCTCTTACATTCCTCCGCTCTCTCTCTATCCATCTCTCATTCCTGGGGGCTCAGCGATTGTTCTGGTTATCGTGGGACGGGTTGTGAGAAAGGAGGCAGGTGGCAACGATTTATCAACGATTGAGGTTCGCGCAGTGCGGTGGTGTTCTGGGGGAAAGAAGGAGGAGGAAGGGAAAAGAAGGGATGACAGGGTTTTTCATTCCTGAGGCCAAGCTTGATGAAACGATTGAGAATCCACTCTGCCGCATCAAACAGACAGGTAGATACTAGATTGGGGGGTCTCCTCCCGCTGATTTGCCTGGCATCGGCTTCTCTCCCCTTACACCCCCCACCCATCCCTCATCCCTGATTCCCCGCCTCTCCAGGTTGCGGTACAAAATGCTCATCTCCCTCCCTCCCTCTCTTTTTATTCACTGTGTTTCGCCTCTGTCTATACAGATGGAAATGTATGACAGAGTAGCAGTAGAAAAAGGCAAGAGATGGATAGTTGGAAAGATGGACAACTCTCCCTCCCTCCCCATCTCTCTCTTTTTGTGTCTTTGATTGCGCAGTCCCAGTGCGTGTTGGGGGAAGAGCGGCATGGAGGCAGGCGCCGGGTATCCTGCCAACTCTCTCTCTGTCTGCCAGAAAAGGCCCAGATGCCTGCTGCTGCCTCTGGCACACTGTGCTACTCTAGTCTATACTCACTGGGCCTCAGAGAGAGGGAGGGGTGGGAAAGAGAAGGGGGATGAGGAGTTAAAGGCAAGAGAAAGAAAGAGGACATATTAGAGAAATGTAAGTGAGGACAGCAGGTAAGATAAAAAGACACAGAGATAAACAAAAGAAGGATGAGAGAGAGAGGAAATGAGAGAGGATGAGAGTATCCTTCAGGGTATTCCTATTCTGAGATCAAACTCCCTCATCATGTCTTCAGCTTCAACATCAAAAGGAACACTCACCTTTTGCCCTTATCAAACAAGCACAATAACATTTGTGTAACTGTCAGGATTTGAACCCTGTTCTCCCACGGGAGAAGCTAACGTCTTGACCTTTGGACTTTTCCTTTTGGCCTGCTGGCCGACACTGATTTTGAAGTCGAAGGCAGGGCTACCCATCACATGACCATGACTGACTCAAGTCCGCTACACTTGCACACACACGCACACACTTTTCTTGTCTAATTAAAAGGTTTGTTGTCACTGAACAATATTTTATTTGTGCATCTGAATCCCTGGGGACATTCAAAGTCAGCCTATATACCATTATGCTGGTGTTTAATCATTAAAGGTCCAATGCAGCAGTTTGTATCTCAATATCAAATCATTTTCTAGATAACAATTTAAAAAATAAAAAATAAACAAAAATAGCTTCTTAGCAAAAAGCAATTTCTCAAGCAACTGTCTGGGAGTGGTCTGAGTGGGAAACTGAAAATTAGCTGTTATTGGCAGAGAGATTTGGAACAATTTTACCACCAGGTGATGTCACCATGGCAGGACAACACTCCATCCCACCAAAACAGGCAAACATTTCTGCCGATCTTTAAAAACAGCTCTTACACTAAAAGGGCATGATCATAATTTTCACAATTTCAGTGTTATTCCAACCTCAAAGTGTGGAAATATATATAAAACACAGGAAAATCACAATCACAGGCCTTTAAATAATCCAAAAGAATCTCTACTTTCACCAAGAAGTTTTCTTATTAATTAGTTGTCCTCCTCCCTGCCGAGTCTATTCATCTCCACAACATTTCCCTGACATTTTGGAGATCAGTGGGAAAGGCCATCAGTGTGTAATATCAGCATGAACCTAATTGAAAACTTCAACTCCTATTAATTTAATTTATTTTAACCTGGCGTCCCCAGTTATTGGTTAGGATTGAGGGGTGGGTGGGGTAATGGAGGAGGATAGAGGGAAATGATTGGTTAAGAAATCACAGCATTGGGCAGCATCCATCAGTCCTGGGAGGGAAGAGCTGTACAGGTCTGTGAGGGACTAGCTGTAATGTTACCGTGGTGATCAATGAGGATAAATACAAGAGAAAGGTGTTCTTCGCCTCGGATGGTCACATGATCAGAAAATACTCACGGTCCTTGTTCGTAAAAGTTTAAATAGATGAAAAAGCTAAACTCAGGTATGAATGCACACACACACACACACACACACACACACACACACACACACACACACACACACACACACACACACACACACACACACACACACACACACACACACACACACACCACTACAAGAGCTCTTCTCAATCTGCATTGATTCCAGTACTCCATTTCTCCCTCGCTCCTCAGCCTCCTCATCCCCGTCTCCACTCCTGTCGTTCCTCTCCTCCCTTCAGATCCCTTCATCTCCTCCCCTGCTGATCCATCTTTCATCCCGTCCTCTTTCTCTGTCAGGTTCCTATTGCTTTCCTGCCAAGCTTTCTCTCCCTCCAGCATGAGTCAGTGAGAGAGGTGCTCATTCCCTTTGCCCTGCAGGGGGCTATGAGGGGGTTGTGAGAGACAACAGGTGGGCTCACAGTCCAGAGGCTAACAGAGGAATGGATACTCCAGCTCTACCCAGTGGTCCAGGGGATGATAGGCTCTGGGTATCTAACAGAGGAGCACTAGAGATATCCATTTTCTGTAATGGGATTCCATTGAGATAGAGACTGTGGACTTCAAGGGAGACTGGTTATGAGAAGGGAGCACAACGATTCTCTGCCTAACCACTAGAAGAAACCTGTAGAGCAGTGGAATGCAATCGTAGAAGTATCCATTTTCGATTTTCTTTAATGATCTTTTATGCAAACCTGGAGATCCTATTGCGATAAATCGAGCACAATGATCCTTTGACTAAACTCTATAAGACTACAGTGCGGGGTTAGGCAATCGTACCAAGTATTTAAAAGCCTGCGCATATACTGGCACTTGCAGAGTAAGATTACCCCCCCATTTGTAGAGAAATGGCATGGGATAAACTTAACAAGACAGAGGCCACCTCATGCACGCACTGACGAATAATGTAACAGGAAGACAGAAACCCTAGCCATATGGCCACTACTAGAAACCACTACTGATTCATGACGCACCATCCTCCCCATTTTCCCGTTACCCACCATGTCGGCGACAGTAGCATACTGTACAGTTAGAGGGGTTGAGAGCACACTCCAGCCCTCATTAGAACAGTACCAGAACCAGCATCGCCAGAATATCTGCCCTGCATAGCTCTTCCACAGAGCTTTTTAAGTGGAAGGGAGTGAGGGGAGGTTTTAAAGGGGAAGGGAGATAAGGGAGTTAAAGCCTGGAGATTGAGAGGGGCAGCCTTGCTCACTCGGCAAAAACCTTCCTGTCACTTTCCTCTTTGTTGAGAGAATGATCAAAAGAGGACGATGGGTGAGAGAGAGCATCGCTCCTGTCCTGGGGGAGTTCAAACGGGGATAACTTTGGAATGCCGGAACATGGGCTGCATTTCAAATGGGTCCGTGCAGTGGATGCATGCATCTATGTGTGTGTGTGTATGTATGCGTGTGAGAGTAAGCAAGAGTATGCAAATGTCCTCTCGATGTGCACATCTCTATGTGCATCTGTATGTGTGTGCTCACGCACGTGCGTACTGTAACTGGGTATGCGAACATCCTTTGCATCCTCATATGACTCTTGAAGCGCTGGAGCTTTGATGACTCACTAAAAGGAGGGGATGATGGGGCACTGACTGTTGTTTGAGAGGATGATCTCTGGATCTAAGGCTGCCTTAGCCTTCTGTCCTTATTTTTTCCCCTCTCCCTCCCTCGCTCCATCCGAGGAGCTCTCACCACACACCAGTGGCTCCTCACTGAGGAGGAGGATCATCCTCCACAGTGAATTTCATACATAAAAAAAAAAGTTTTAGATAAAACTATACTAAATATATTCACATCACCAAATAACTGATTAAAATATACTGTTATGCAATGAAGGTCTACAGTAGCCTCAACAGCACTCTGTATGTTAGAACCATAGTCGGAGGACAGCTAGTTTCCATCCTCCGCTGGGTACACTGACTTCAATACAAAACCTAGGAGATTCATGGTTCTCAACCCATTCCATAGACTTGCACAGTAATAATGACAACTTCTGGTGGACGTCCTCCAACCTATCAGAGCTCTTGCAGTACTAACTAATATCTTCTCCATCCAATCAAAGGATCAGAGAATGAATCTAGTACTGAAAGCATAAACTACTGCAGTGCATAAAATGGGGTGAGTAGTTGACTCAAAGAGAGAGAAAGACAATAGTTAAACAGTTTTGAACACATTTTCTTGTTAAAAAATTAAGGAGAAGCAGCAGAGGTAGTGCTTGCTATATTTTATTGTATTTTCTTTCTTCTTAGTTTACCTTTTACTTAGCTAATTTAGCCTAGTCAACATCCTGACTCAGTGGAATGCTATTTATGTTAGCTAGTTGGCTAAGGCTATCCAACAATGCAACTCTTTCAAAGTCAAGGTAAGCTTTCGGTTTTGATTATTTATTGCCACCGGGGTTCACCGGTGTAACTGCTAAACCACTTGCTGTACATCAAATCAAATTGTATTTGTCATATGCGCCTTACAAATAGTCTGGGTAGCCATTTGATTAGCTCTTCAGGAGTCTTATGGCTTGGGGGTAGAAGCTGTTAAGAAGCCTCTTGGACCTAGACTTGGCGCTCCGGTACCGCTTGCCATGCGGTGGCAGAGAAAACAGTCTATGACTAGGGTGGCTGGAGTCTTTGACGATTTTTAGGGCCTTCCTCTGACACCGCCTGGTATAGAGGTCCTGGATGGCAGGAAGCTTGGCCCTGGTGATGTACTGGGCCGCACGCACTACCCTCTGTAGTGCCTTGCAGTTGGAGGCCGAGCAGTTGCCATACCAGGCAGTGATGCAACCCGTCAGGATGCTCTCGATGGTACAGCTGTAAAATCTATTGAGGATCTGAGGACCCATGCCAAATCTTTTCAGTCTCCTGAGGGGAATAGACTTTGTCGTGCCCTCTTCACGACTGTCTTGGTGTGCTTGGACCATGTTAGTTTGTTGTTGATGTGGACGCCAAGGAACTTGAAGCTCTCAACCTGCTCCACTACAGCCCCGTTGATGAGAATGGGGGCGTGCTCGGTCCTCTTTTTCATGTAGTCCACAATCATCTCCTTTGTCTTGATCACGTTGAGGGAGAGGTTGTTGTCCTTGCACCACATGGTCACACTCTACAACGTGATTGTACACATGGATTGGATTGTGAGTTGATTAACACGTTAGGTCTAGTTTGTTAACTATAACGTTAATATGGTGACAATGATGTAGGCTGTCTATTGGTTAGCGGTATGAAGGTTTGGCTTGAAGAGGTGTTTTAGCACCTGGTCACAAACAGCTGTTGTGTTGTGCACTGAAGTCAACAAGCGAAGGGAAAAGGTGAGAGAAGGAGAGCGTGTACAGTAGATGTGAGAAGGAATTATACAATGAGCAAAGTGATGATGCTGTATGTGGCTGCTATGAAAGTGAAGTGTGTGGGGGGGTGATCAGGGTGTATTTATTCCGCCGATTCTGTTGCAAAATGTTTCTTAAACAAACGCAAATGGAATGAAGTGGGGAGGGACCTACCTACATTTGTCTAAAATAAACTATCGTTTAAGTTGCAAACTGTTTGGACTAATGATTACACCCCTTATCAGGTAGATGCTGGCAAGAGTGTGCACGGTGGTATTAAATTAGTCACTGTCTGCCACATTAATTACTCAAATTTGTCTCTCCAACCTGTGCACCAACATCCTCTCCCTAATCTTGAACGGTACAAACAGCCACTGCCTCACACCCCTTTTTCTTCCCTCCCTCCATTCCTCCCTCCTTCGTTGCTCAACCCCAGGTGGTTCCACTGGCTCACCTCCCACACCTCCCCCTGCAGAGAGGCTGTCCTGGGATCACACTAGTACGTGGAATACCCTCTGTAAGGACATTAAGGGCTCAGCACTGGGCTGGCAGCCTGGTACAGACCCAGAGTGCAGAGAGAGACAGAGAGCGAGAGACAGAGACAGAGAGAGACAGAGAGACAGAGAGAGAGAGAGACAGAGAGAGAGAGAGAAGAGAGAGAGTCACATCAATACCAGCAATATATCTGTTTGAAATGGGACAGTGCTTTATCTCCCTCCACAGTAGTGGGGACAGCACAAGTGTTAGTATTTGTAAGCCACAGCAAATGCCTGCAATGAGTGCTTTACCTCTGTGTGTCTGTCTGCTGAAACACCTACCAATCTCCTCTATGCTCAGGTGTCTGCAGCAGTTGGGAAGTGGACACGGAGGTACTCTCTGGAGCGCATGTCCGCCTGCAATCCCAAAAAGATAGCAGAGGGGTTAACTTCTGCTGCCGTCAACACCACCAATTAGGCCTCTTGTCTTCCCACTGTCATAAAACTGCACACCTACGTATTCTGCAATATCTCACTGACAATGCAAGATCTCCGTGAATGTTTGAGTTATGACACTACACTTCTCAACTTAGGATCCCCTGTCCTCCCCCGCATAGGATTGGATAAAAGCAGCCTGAAACAAAAAAAACCAACAAGAACCCATCACAAAGACTTGCTTCATCTCGACATGACAATGCCAACCATTCATCCATCAAATTGTTTAAAACTAATCTAGAACTGTTTATTTGATTTCCAACCTGCCTATGTTCTTGCTACGTGACTCAGTATGGGTTGTGAATTGTGTGTGTATGAGATTTGTTTGTGCGTGTGTGGTTGTGCTTCAGCTGTAAGTGTATGTGTGTGTGTGTGTTTCTATGCGTATGTGTTTCTATACGTGTGTGTGTGTGTTTCTATGCGTATGTGTGTGTGTATGTGTTTCTATGCGTATGTGTGTGTGTATGTGTTTCTATGCGTATGTGTGTGTATGTGTTTCTATGCGTATGTGTTTCTATGCGTGTGTATCTGTTCTATGCGTGTGTGTGTGTGTTTCTATGCGTATGTGTGTGTGTGTGTATGTGTTTCTATGCGTATGTGTGTGTGTGTGTATGTGTTTCTATGCGTATGTGTGTGTATGTGTGTGTGTGTGTATCTGTTCTATGCGTGTGTGTGTGTGTTTCTATGCGTTTGTGTATGTGTTTCTATGCGTATGTGTGTGTATGTGTTTCTATGCGTATGTGTGTGTATGTGTTTCTATGCGTATGTGTTTCTATGCGTGTGTATCTGTTCTATGCGTGTGTGTGTGTGTTTCTATGCGTATGTGTGCGTTTGTGTGTGTTTGTGCCTTAGCTGTAAGTCATGGATGGTATAAGGTAGATATGAGGATTTAGAATGAAAGGGGGTTTAGAATGTGTTTGGTAATGACTGTGTGGCCTTGGTAAAGCCCTAGTGTCAATTACTTTAATGAGAACAGTCAGTGTGAATTCCACTGGGGATTTTTCTTCTCTGTCTATCAATCAGCAAGGACGTGAGTCACTCCATTTGCAGCTGAAGCCCCTGAATTACCCAGCACCCACATGAAAACATGTGTAAACACACGCTGGCACATAGACAGACACTGTGCGCACACACACAAAACACTTCACAACCCTGGAGAACACGCACTCCAGCAGATCTTAAAATACCGTTAAAAACTTCACATCACAAAAACACCATAAAAGACCCGTGTTAAACTTAGATACATCTGGAGTCTGCTCCAGTAGCTGTCGGCGTGGCGCGGAGGAAGCATAAATAACAGGTGGGTTCCAACTTACTCATTATCACAACTTCCCATAGCACTCAGCGAAGCACAAGAGACAACACTCGGCTGATTTGTCATTGCTTTGGATGGGAGTGGGAGAGAAAAGAGGGAGCAAAAGAAAAGAGAGAGAGAGAGAGAGAGAGAGATGTGGGTGATGCATTGGCGTGTGGTTGACAGAAGGAGAGGTAGAAGGTAGAAAAGGTAGTGCCAACAGAAATGAAGGGGTCTGATTGAAGCTTTGTCCACCAGTCTCCCGTTGTCACCCATGGAGCTCTTTTACTGGGAACAGGACTGGCAGGGTGTGGGTGCACAGGTGGACAACTGAGCCGTCACAGCTCAGCTGTGGCACTTGGCAGGGGGCATTGGCGCCATTTCACACAAACATGTACATACGCATGCCTTCACGCACTCACATGCATGCAAACATGTTTATGCACACACACGCACATGCGACACGCACACACACTCACTCTCTTTCTCTAACTCTGTGCCCTGGCCTCGTTCCACTGGCCTGAGGCATGGCTTTTGCTCTCCCCCTGCAGCCCTACAGCAGTTTGTCTGGCTACACTATCCCTCTCTTCATCTCTCTCCCTCCAACCCTCTCCCTCTCTTTACTCCTCCAGCTGGACTGGGTTTCTGGTTCAAGCTGAAAATGTCAAACAGAAATAGATGAACATTTAGAAAACCTGAGGGTTTCAACGAGCAGCACCGTTTAATGTTGCAGTAGTATTGCCTCCACCGACGGGAAGAAAGCACACTTGCAGAGTGAAATCGTTCAAAGTAACTTATTTTTCTGCAATATTATGAATATGAACTATTTCTGCAATATTTCACACATATAACAAAATACTAATAACTGGTGATATTTGCTCAGAGATAAAAATGCAAGTTGTGCGGAGTGTAGGCTAGTTCAAATCTTTGTAAGACAGTAGCTGGACACACGGTGCACTTGGGCATGATGCACCCAAGTAAATAGTCAAAATTTTGAGTCACATCTCCGAGCCTTTGTCAAGAAATCTTACCATATACCCTGATCACCCGCTACAGTAGAACACATGGCATGCACTAAGCACACTAACCACCTTAAGTGAGATGCATTTGTCGCACTCAATCCCCATCCATGATAACACAGCAGGCAGAGGACAGAAGTTAGTGTGATGATTCTGCCGGTGTAATTTCTCATAGTTAGTGTCTAGCCTCTCTCCTGCATTGTGTGTTGTCATTTGTTTCCATAGAGGAGAGGAGATCAAATGTACTGGATACAAGACCTGGGTTCCAATACTATTTGAAATCATTTCAAAACTGGGCTTGATTGAGCTTGCCTGGCTCAATGGACCAATAGAATAGTCCAAGAAAATAATTCCCGCCCATCTGACACTCCAGGCAGGCTTCAAACAAACGCTCAAAGTATTTGATAGATTTCAAATAGTGTTTGAACCCAGGTCTGCAGTAGACTGAATGTGTTTGAACCCAGGTCTGCAGTAGACTGAATGTGTTTGGGTTTGAACCCAGGTCTGCAGTAGACTGAATGTGTTTGAACCCAGGTCTGCAGTAGACTGAATGTGTTTGGGTTTGAACCCAGGTCTGCAGTAGACTGAATGTGTTTGGGTTTGAACCCAGGTCTGCAGTAGACTGAATGGGTTTGATCCCAGGTCTGCAGTAGACTGAATGTGTTTGAACCCAGGTCTGCAGTAGACTGAATGTGTTTGGGTTTGAACCCAGGTCTGCATGTGTTTGGGTTTGGCCGATTAATTAGGGCCGATTTCAAGTTTTCAGAACAATCGGAAATCTGTATTTTTGGGCGCCGAATTTGCCGATTTTTCTTCTTCTTTTTATACCTTTATTTAACTAGGCAAGTCAGTTAAGAACACATTCTTATTTTCAATGACGGCCTAGGAACGGTGGGTTAACTGCCTTGTTCAGGGGCAGAACGACAGATTTTCACCTTGTCAGCTCAGGGGATTCAATCTTGCAACCTTAGTTCACTAGTTCAATGCTATAACCACCTGCCTCTCGTAGCACACCACAAGGAGACTGCCTGTTACACGAATGCAGTAGAAGCCAAGTTAAGTTGCTAGCTAGCATTAAACTTATCTTATAAAAAACAATCAATCAATCATAATCACTAGTTATAACTACACATGGTTGATGATATTACTAGTTTATCTAGCGTGTCCTGTGTTGCATATAATCGATGCAACGCAGGGGGAGGATTTAACAAAAGCGCATTTGCGAAAAAAGCACAATCGTTGGACGACTGTACCTAACCATAAACACCAATGCCTTTCTTAAAATCAATACACAGAAATATATATTTTTAAACCTGCATATTTAGCTAAAAGAAATCCAGGTTAGCAGGCAATAATAACCAGGTGAAATTGTGTCACTTCTCTTGAGTTCATTGCACGCAGAGTCAGTGTATATGCAACAGTTTGGGCAGCCTGGCTCATTGCGAACTAATTTGCCAGAATTTTACATAATTATGACATAACATTGAAGGTTGTACAATGTAACAAGAATATTTAGACTTAGGGATGCCACCCGTTAGATAAAATACAGAACCGTTCCGTATTTAGACTGAATGTATTTGGGTTTGAACACAGGTTTGCAGTAGATTGAATGTGTTTGGGTTTGAACACAGGTTTGCAATAGATTGAATGTGTTTGGGTTTGAACCCGGGTCTCCAGTAGACTGAATGTATTTGGGTTTGAACACAGGTTTGCAATAGATTGAATGTGTTTGGGTTTGAACACAGGTTTGCAATAGATTGAATGTGTTTGGGTTTGAACCCGGGTCTCCAGTAGACTGAATGTATTTGAGTTTGAACACAGGTTTGCAATAGATTGAATGTGTTTGGGTTTGAACCCGGGTCTCCAGTAGACTGAATGTATTTGAGTTTGAACACAGGTTTGCAATAGATTGAATGTGTTTGGGTTTGAACCCGGGTCTCCAGTAGACTGAATGTATTTGAGTTTGAACACAGGTTTGCAATAGATTGAATGTGTTTGGGTTTGAACCGAGGTCTCCAGTAGACTGAATGTATTTGGGTTTGAACCCATGTCTGCAGTACTGCATGTGTTTGGGTTTGAACCCAGGTCTCCAGTAGACTGAATGTATTTGGGTTTGAACCTAGGTCTCCAGTAGACTGAATGTATTTGGGTTTGAACCCATGTCTGCAGTACTGCATGTGTTTGAACCCATGTCTGCAGTACTGCATGTGTTTGGGTTTGAACCCAGGTCTCCAGTAGACTGAATGTATTTGGGTTTGAACCCATGTCTGCAGTACTGCATGTGTTTGAACCCATGTCTGCAGTACTGCATGTGTTTGGGTTTGAACCCAGGTCTCCAGTAGACTGAATGTATTTGGGTTTGAACCCATGTCTGCAGTACTGCATGTGTTTGGGTTTGTTTTGGGTGGGTCGGTGATGTTAATGTGTCAGTGTCAACAGACAGAAACACAAAGCTCTGTGGGGTTGAATTATTCAAAGGAGAGGATAGGGGAGAGATGGGGGGTGGGAGAGAGAGAGTGAGGAAAGGACAGCGAGAGATTGGAGGGGGGAGAGAAAGAGAGAGAGAGAAATGGAGAGAGACAGACAGATGCTGAGAAATGTGACAGGCATGCACCCCCCCCACACACACACACAAACATTAACAAAGGGAGTGAGAGAGACACAATAGGCATGAGTTTCTGTAAGCAGTCTGTGTGTGTAGCTGCTGCGGCAGGAATAGAGAGACGCCCACAAAACACACAACACAGATTAAAGCCTTTCCTTTAAACAAACACAGAAGCCAGAGTCCCAGTGGGGACACCGGCACACAAAACTACCATCAGCATCCCTACCTCTGTCTACAAAGACCCACCACGGCCCACCTCTAACGCTACCTCCAAGAATCGCTCACATTGAAAATCCATTTGTTACGGCAACCAGCTGGGGAGCAGCAGTGCTTTAGCATTTCCTGTTGATTCAGATGCAGAGCAGAGTAATGGATGAGTATCTCTGCTCAGGGCTCTCAGGAAACACAATGTTACAGGGCAGGTGTGATGAGCAGAGCAGATATACAGTTGAAGTCGGAAGTTTACATACACCTTAGCCAAATACATTTAAATTTAGATTTTCACAATTCCTGACATTTAATCCTAGTAAAAATGCCTAGTTTTAGGACAGTTAGGATCACCACTTTATTTTAAGAATGTGAAATGTCAGAATAATAGTAGATAGGGTGATTTATTTCAGCTTTTATTTCTTTCATCACATTCCCAGTGGGTCAGAAGTTTACATACACTCAATTAGTATTTGGTAGCAATGCCTTTAAATTTCTTAACTTGGGTCAAATGTTTCAGGTAGCCTTCTACAAGCGTCCCACAATAAGTTGCGTGAATTTTGGCCCATCCCTCCTGACAGAGCTGGTGTAACTGAGTCAGGTTTGTAGGCCTCCTTGCTCGTACACGCCTTTTCAGTTCTGCCCACAAATTTTCTATAGGATTGAGGTCAGGGATTTGTGATGGCCACTCCAATACCTTGACTTTGTTGTCCTTAAGCAATTTTGCCACAACTTTGGAATTATAATTGGGGTCATTGTCCATTTGGAAGACCGATTTGCGACCAAGCTTTAACTTCCTGACTGATGTCTTGAGATGTTGCTTCAATATATCCACATAATTTTCCTACCTCATGATGCCATCTATTTTGTGAAGTGCACTAGTTCCTCCTGCAGCAAAGCACCCCAACATGATGCTGCCACCCCCGTGCTTCACGGCTGGGATGGTGTTCTTCGGCTTGCAAGGCCCCCCCTTTTTCCTCCAAACATAACAATGGTCATTACGACCAAACAGTTCTATTTTTGTTTCATCAGACCAGAGAACATTTCTCCAAAAAGTACGATCTTTGTCCCCATGTGCAGTTGCAAACTGTAGTCTGGCTTTTTTTATGGTGGTTTTGGAACAGTGGCTTCTTCCTTGCTGAGCGACCTTTCAGGTTATGTCGATATAGGACTCGTTTTACTGTGGATATAGATACTTTTGTACCTGTTTCCTCCAGCATCTTCAAAAGGTCCTTTGCTGTTGTTCTGGGATTGATTTGCATAGTGTCCCATAGTGTTATACTTGCATACTATTGTTTGTACAGATGAACGTGGTACCTTCAGGTGTTTGGAAATTGCTCCCAAGGATGAATCAGACTTGTGGAGGTCTACAATTTTTTTATGAGGTCTTGGCTGATATATTTTGATTTTCCCATGATGTCAAGCAAAAAGGCACTGAGTTTGAGGGTAGGCATTGAAATACCTCCACAGGTACACCTCCAATTGACTCAAATTATGACAATTATCTTATCAGAAGCTTCTAAAGCCATAACACAATTTTCTGGAATTTTCCAAGCTGTTTAAAGGCACAGTTAACTTAGTGTATACTTAGTGTTAAACAAGAAATTTGTGGAGTGGTTGAAAAACAAGTTTGAATGACTCCAACCTAATTTTAATGACTCCAACCTAAGTGTATGTAAACTTCCAATTTCAACTGTCGGCATGGAGTTATGGTAGAACTAGAATGGCCACCTAGAGCGGCGCTCCTACTGTAGTTGTGGACTCCTACCAGAATCATGACATTTATCCTGCAGAGGCAGGATTTACATAAAAAAATATTGCCTTTCGAATAGAACGACTATTTCACTAGAGAAGCAAGGATTTGTTTGTTTTAGGCGTTTTCCACCAGTCTATCCTTTTAAAGTTGTTACCCTGTCTGAAGGACTTTTAAAGTTGTTACCCTGTCTGCAGGACTTTTAAAGTTGTTACCCTGTCTGCAGGACTTTGTGTGACACTGACATCATTGTGCTTTGTCTGGTAAACAATTCACCCCTTTGGGTACAATAAATCTTTACCAAATTGAATTGTTTACTACTACTACTAGCCCTAACTGATTGGCAATGGTCAGTACCACAAGACTGGTGCTGTTCATGAGCTGCAGTAATTAACTTCACTGCTGAGCCCTCCTAGTCCTTCCTCTCTAAAGGAAAGAGACCAAAGTAGTAGAGTAGACTGGTGTTATGGCTCTAGCATTGGTTCCTTGTTGTCCATGAACAACATCGCGTCTTCCTGTCAGTATGGATTTCTGCTGTCCGGAGATCTTTACCAGCCAAGTGGACGTGGACGTAGATACACACACAAGGCCGACACACACACACAGGGTCCACTGGGAGTGTGTGAATGGTGCGGAGGACTGCCTGGCCTCCCTTATTAGGTAAAAGGACTCCTACTGTCCATTAGCTTTGTTTGTGGCCTCATTAAGAAAGGCTAGGAAGAGGGGAGTGTGTGTGTGTGTCATTGACACACACTTGTCAATCTTCCTCTGAGGGTTCTAAGAGTGTTTACTCATGGAAAAGGTTGAATGTCCTCAATGGGCTACGCTGTCTCAGGCTTCCTCAGCGACCGAGATGAATATGTGTGAGTGACTGAGTGTATGAGCAAGTGACTGCGCATAATACTGATATGAATGAGTGTATTTGTAGAGGGAGTCTATGCGAGTTTAAAAGTGTACATGAGCGTGAGTGAGTGAGATGGAGAGCCTCATCACGTTAGTGTAAAAGCGCGCGTTCCTCCGCACTCAACGCACTGTGCATACAGACTCTGCTGCAGTGCCTTGACTCTGCCTTCAGCCCTCTGCACCATCAACTCCTCACTGCAGACTCCAACCGCGACGTCGTCTTTCTCTTTCATCTCAAGCTCTCGCTCTTTTAACTGTAGAGATCAGACAGACTGAGGGATTTTCTTTCTCTCGGGTTGAACAGGTACAGTGAGGAGGGGAGGAGGAGGGGAAAGAGAGGAAGGCAGGAGAATAGAGGAGAGGAATGAAAAGAGGGGAGAAGATAAAAGAAGGGAAGTGGAAAGGACAGGAAAAGATAGGAGAAGAGGGATGAAAAAAGAGGCTAGGAGTTTAAGTTTACATTATGAACAGGTGCCCACTGCAACCTAGTTCAAATGATTTTGCTACAGTATGATCCCCAACCCATCTCACATGAACGGTCTACATACCCAGGTTCTTAACCCAACCTGTCAACCCAAATCCCTACTTCCGATGGCCCAAAACACCTCATTAACGTACACGCTCCAATTTGTCCCTCTTCCTGAATGCATAAACGATGCCTGTGCCCTTATTTGGCAAACCTCCGCCACCTGTTCCTGTGTTTGCATCCCAACAGCAAACCGCAATTAAACGCTGAAGAGCAGGAGCATATTGTCGTTTCCACAGCACGAGAAAACTTGGCAACCTGTCGCTGCTGGCTCTGTGCTATCATCAGTGTGTTTGTGTGTGTGTGTGTGTGTACACGTGGTTGAGTGCTGGCTGGCAGCAATATGGCTTGTCAAGGGTCAACGTTGATGACCGTCTGGAGAGAGAGTGAGGTGTAGAGAGAGAGAGAAGTGTAGAGAGAGAGGAGATAGATGGAGAAATAGATAGACAAAGACAGATAAGTGAGGTGAACCAAATAAAGCGGGGAATGAGAGATGAGGGAGAGAGTGGAAGAGAGGGAGAGAGAGAGATATGAAGAGAGAAAGAACAGAGCGGTGATCTCTCTGCCAGTCCCCTTGCTCTCAGCGATGTCCAGGTCCAATCTTATTGGACGAACCCCCAGCACCCACTAAACACATTAGCACACTCACTGATGAAATGAACACACACACAGGAGGAGATGAGTTAGCCAAGACTACACTACTGCTGCAGCTCTCCTGGCAATATACTGAGAACAGAGGTGTGTGTGTGTGTGTGTGTGTGTGTGTGTGTGTGTGTGTGTGTGTGTGTGTGTGTGTGTGTGTGTGTGTGTGTGTGTATGCATGTGTGCGCGCGCCTGTGTGTGCGTGCGTGTGTGTGCCGACTGCAGTGGAGAAAAAAGACACAGAGACAGAGAGGGGGTAGAGAGTGAGAAAGAGAGAATGAGAAAGCGAGAGAGAAAGTAAGTGAGTGAGTGAGTGAGTGAGTGAGTGAGTGAGTGAGTGAGTGAGTGAGTGAGTGAGTGAGTGAGCGTGTTTCTGTGCATGTGTGTGTGTGTGTGAGAGAGCACTGGGTGCAGTGCAGGGCTGGTTTTGACAGCAGCCCAGTGTGTAAGGCAGATGAGTTATGCCACCACACTTATCTCTAAGGGAACAGCACAGTCTAGTGGCAGGAATGCAGAATAACACTAACAGACTGCAGGTGGAGATGAGCATCAAGTCAGAAAGAGAGCCTGCCCACCCTCTTTTTGCCATTATAAACTTTAATGGCGCTGCCCATGCTACAACAGGATTTGTGGAAAGTGCGGCCTCTATCCCTCTCTATGAGAGAAGCATTAGCAGACAGGTTAACTTGACATGGTGTCCCGTGTCCAGCAAGCCATTTGATTTGCTCTGTTCCTCCCAGCCATTTGACAGAGTTTTTCTCAGTTGGCTTTCATTGATCAGACTGACTTCTAATCTGGTGACTGAGTGGCTCTTTTCGTATGCGTGTGGGAATATGTGTATGTGTTTGACTGTGTGTGTGTGTGTACCTGTCTGATAGGCTCTGGAACACGGTAGCGGCAGCAGGAGTGTGTGAGGCGCAGGGCCGTGTCCAGGCTGATCTTGTGGCCCACTGAAACATACACTGGTTTGGTACTGCTGTCAGAACTACGCAGGGCCTAGAAAGAAAGAGGACAAAAAGGGATGGAGAGAGAGAGAGAGAGAGAGAGAGAGAGAGAGAGAGAGAGGAGAAACAGAGAGACAGACAGGGGAGAGGAGAGACTGTATGTTTAGAACTACTGATTACGCGTTTGTGTGCGATGCAGTGAACGTGCGCGTGAGTCTTACCTTCCCCAGCACTTTTCCTGAGTCGCTAGTCAGAGGGAAGCTCTCTCCTCCCTTCTGCAATGAGGCAATCTGAGGAGGAGTGGAGTCAGACCATCATTTATGCACACTACTACTGTCAGTCTGTTCGTCTGTCCGTCCGAGTCTGACTTTCTCTCTGCCCCGGTCAACTGTAAGTGCTGTTATTGTGAAGTGGACACGTCTAGGAGCAACAACGGCTCAGCCGCGAAGTGGTAGGCCACACAAGCTCACAGAACTTTACGCGCTGAAGCGTGTTATAGTTATAGAGGTTGTTATAGCAGCAAAGGGGGACCAACTCCATATTAATGCCTTTGATTTTGGAATGAGATATTTGACAAGCAGATGTCCACATACCTTTGGTCATGTAGTGTAAATCTAATTTGAAGTGCATAGGATGGTGTGAGTCATCGGTACGTGAAAAACCACATAATCCCGTCTTCACTCGACCTTAAACTTGAAAGTAAAAAATCTGATATTTCACATATTGGATGATGCAGTGTTTATTTGAGAGAGGCTCTCAGATCCTGCAATCAGCTTGAGATACATTCAGATCAAACCGAACCATCCTTATCCCCAATGCCAAGTCTGATGCTGTAACAGGTGTCTCATTGGAGATGAGGGCTTGGCTTTAAACTAACGAAAGCTTTGATGTCTTATCCATTTCACTATAACTAATTATAATAAAGGACAGGAGGATACGCCAGGTGAGGGGCCAGGTAGGGCCCAGGGCCCATCTGGTGGTATCTGGGAGAGCAGTGTGTCTGTCTGAGTCAGCCACCCTGGGCAGTAGGACATGAGACAGGCCAACCATCAATAACACAGTGGTTTGACTCAGTGCCAGAGAGGAAGAGGAGGAGGGAGGGGGAGAAAGAGTGCGTGAAGGGGTCTGGGAGAGAACTGGGAGAGGGAAAAATGATGATGGGATATTGAGAGACGGCAGTTGCAGAGAGAGGAGAGAGAGAAGGAGTGAAAGGAGCGAGAGAGAGAGCTGGGAAATAGAGTGGAGCCCTAGAAAGAGAAGCGAAAAAGAGAGTCAGAGACAGGAATGCCATCCACAGAGCAGCAGGCAGGGGCAGCAGCTGCCATGTGAATGGAATTTTGCCCCCATCCATCGAGCTCATCTCATTCAACAGGCCTCAGCGAGTCACTCCCTGGCAATGCACACAATAGAACCACTGATGCATAACACACACATATGTACACATGCACACACAACGGGAGAAGACCAGTGGCATGGCCATACAAACCTTTAGCCCATAATAAGACGCAGGGGGTAACAGGAACACAGAAATGTGATGTCACCGTGACAACAGAGGCTCCATGATCACAGGAACTTCTAAAAACGCCTTCATGTTTAAATCCCATGAACAATTCACGTACATTGTATTGCGATGTTTAAATTAACATTTTGCTGGGATTTGAATTGGGCGTCAGCGCAATGTTACGAAACCCTCGGACATAACGAAACCCCAGCGACACATTGGATGTCCGTGAGTATCTTTGACGTCTCCTTCACTCTGGACGTATGAACACAGATTCCCCTAATCTAATTTCGTGTGAGAGCAGTTGGAGGAACAAATATGACTCATGTTGCATCGATGTGATTAATGAGCAAAAACAACTACACACATGGCAGTTTAACGCTACGCTTGTATATTGAAGTCAGAGAGGTCACATCTATCGTTCTACAATCCGCAGTGAGTCATCATTTGAAAACAGAGCCTGACGCCAGTACCAAAGTCAAGATAAGAGGTGTTCTAATGTTTCATTTAAAATAACTGGAGCGTCGCTAGCTAAAAGCCCGAGGGAAATGTATCTGAACTGCTAAAAGCTACCTGATACCTTAATGAAAGACTAACTAAGAGCCAACACTAACAGTAGCTAACTGACAGATACTGTATCAGTTTGCTCAGAAATCTCAGCCAATGCAATCCACACCGTGGCTACAGTAGTTCGGTTAGTGAGGCTATCGCTATCGTCTGTGAGACGCTAAGTGTCGCCCGAGAGAGATCTAATTAACTTGGGAGTCGCTACCGGTTTCTCTGGTCATAAACAGTGGAAACCTAATCTGAGTCTAAACATAACAGCCGTTAGAGCTAAAGCAGAGCTGAGGGACATCAACTGTTTTTCACAAAGTGTTGTGTAAGATTAGTGCGCTACGCTAACAAAGATGTGCGTCGTGGGCTCTGTTTGAGCTGTGGTTATTGGATGGTAATTGAGTTTTTAGGTTGTGGAGCCGTTTGGCAGTTGATTTTTGGTGGCGTGTGTTCAGGGTACTGGCTAAACTACCATGGCCTTTTACGATGGAAATCTGTTAGCATTGTGGTCACATTAGTCATGCATGCATGCATGCATGCATGCATGCATGTATGCATGTATGTATGTATGTATGTATGTCATTCAAAATCAGAAGAGAGTGAATCCCTTACCTCTCTCATTACTATCACCTCTCCATCAGTCATTACAGACACCAAACCATCCCACTATATCACTGCTCTGATGCAAGCCTGAAGCATGCAATTCATTTCCTTAAAATGAAATTATTTGTAATTTTGGATTGGAATTTTCCACAACGAAACAAATTGCTTTAAAAAATATATATATAAACTCAGCAAAAAAAGAAACGTTGCTTTTTCAGGACCCCGTCTTTCAAAGATGATTCCTAAAAATCCAAATAACTTCACAGATCTTCATTGTAAAGGGTTTGAACACGGTTTCCCATGCTTGTTCAATGAACCATAAACATTTAATGAACATGCACCTGTGGAACGGTCGTTAACACACTAACAGCTTACAGACGGTAGGCAATTAAGGTCACAGTTATGAAAACGTAGGACACTAAAGAAACCTTTCTACTGACTCTGAAAAACACCAAAAGAAAGATGCCCAGGATCCCTGCTCATCTGCGTGAACGTGCCTTAGGCATGCTGCAAGGAGGCATGAGGACTGCAGATGTGGCCAGGGCAATAAATTGCAATGTCTGTACTGTGAGACGCCTACGACAGTGCTACAGGGAGACAGGACGGACAGCTGATCGTCCTCGCAGTGGCAGACATCCGAACATCACACCTGCTGGGACAGGTACAGGATGGCAACAATAACTGCCTGAGTTACACCAGGAACACACAATCCCTCCATCAATGCTCAGACTGTCCACAATAGGCTGAGAGAGGCTGGACTGAGGGCTTGTAGGCCTGTTGTAAGGCAGGTCCTCACCAGACATCACCGGCAACAACGTCGCCTATGGGCACAAACCCACCGTCGCTGGACCAGACAGGACTGGCAAAAAGTGCTCTTCACTGACAAGTCACGGTTTTGTTTCACCAGGGGTGATGGTCGGATTAGCGTTTATTGTCAAAGGAATGAGCGTTACACCAAGGCCTGTACACTGGAGCGGGATCGATTTGGAGGTGGAGGGTCCGTCATGGTCTGGGGTGGTGTTTCACAGCATCATCAAACTGAGCTTGATGTCATTGCAGCCAATCTCAACGCTGTGCGTTACAGGGAAGACATCCTCCTCCCTTCCTGCAGGCTCATCCTGACATGCGTGACAATGTGACAATGCCACCAGCCATACTGCTCGTTCTGTGCATGATTTCCTACAAGACAGGAATGTCAGTGTTCTGCCATGGCCAGCGAAGAGCCCGGAACTTAATCCCATTGAGCACGTCTGGGACCTGTTGGATCGGAGGGTGAGTGCTAGGGCCATTCCCCCCAGGAATGTTCGGGAACTTGCAGGTGCCTTGGTGGAAGAGTGGGGTAACATCTCACAGCAATAACTGACAAATCTGGTGCAGTCCATGAAGAGGAGATGCACTGCAATACTTAATGCAGCTGGTGGCCACACCAGATACTGACTGTTCCTTTTTATTTTGACCCCCCCCCTTTGTTCAGGGACACATTTTTCCATTTCTGTTAGTCACATGTCTGTGGAACTTGTTCAGTTTATGTCTCAGTTGTTGAATCTGGCTATGTTCACACAAATATTCACACGTTAAGTTTGCTGAAAATAAACGCAGTTGACAGTGAGAGGATGTTTCTTTTTTTGCTGAGTTTATATACTGTATTTTACCAGAGACTCCTCCCACCAGTATTCTCTTCAATAAGAGCTGGTTTACGGTTTTCACCAACAGGTTTTTGTTTTTGCTCGACTTGTATACAGTTCAAGCCACAGATACACTGGGGAGAGAAACTAACATCCCACAATAAAATATTACAATAGATCCAGGCAAGAAAACACAGCACCTTAAAAACATTTATCACAATAGAATGATGAATAATGCATTGTGCTCTCTGTACTCCAATTTCAACACAGCTACAGTATGACTAAGTGTGACAAATAGAGCACAAAGGTAGACAAGAGCCCACATGAATGATTCATGAATATTAAATTAACACTATAAAACTGTAGGTAGGCCTATAATTATTTTGTATCAATGTATCAAAAATGTTGTTTGATACAGTCACAAGAAAAGGGACCACACCACCGAGGATGGTATGTGAAGTCTGTCAACAACAGAAGAGGAGAGGAAAAGCTTGACAAAAGCTTGACATTGGAGGTCAGACATTTTCTAAAATGCAGACCTACTGTAGGTAGGCTACAGTTTAGTAGTCCAATGTCAGTTGAGATCTCATTTGAGTGCTATCCATCAGAATGTGTTAACCAGTTGTTATTGAAAAAACAAAAAAACAAATTAAATATAACTAGCGACACTCCGCCCTTACAGGCATTAAATCATTGGAAATGAGTCATTTGATTCAATGCAATCCCCCCAAAAAAATGTGTTTATCTGTTCATCATTTTGGTCTCTACCAGTGTGAAATGTGAGCGGTGGAGCTCTCACCTGTGACTGGTGTTTCTCGTTCTTCTCCACACCCTGCACCTGCAGGAGGTTCTTGGCCACACCTATACAGGGAAGCCCTGACAGAACTCCCAGGTGACACGCCAGGCCAAACTCTGGAAAAAAGACAGCCCCATATGTATAGTAGGGGACATGACTGTCACAATTAGCTGAAGTCTGAATTGTTATGCAAGTATGCAACATGCTACTGTTAGTAGTAAATAGTCAATGCTATTAGTAGACAGTATGTCGCCTGAGAATCCAGTCTCGGTCTCAGTTCGAATCAGTCTTAATTTGAGACAGAGATCGTCTGTTCCACTACTCACCTCTGTAGTGGAACAGACCATTCCCATCCACCAAGACCACCTGTTGGGGACAAAAAGAGGCAACGGGTGAGAGATGGGCAAGTACAGAAAGAGGCAACGGGTGAGAGATGGGCAAGTACAGAAAGAGGCAACGGGTGAGAGATGGGCAAGTACAGAAAGAGGCAACGGGTGAGATGGGATACAGAAAGAGGCAACGGGTGAGAGATGGGCAAGTACAGAAAGAGGCAACGGGTGAGAGATGGGCAAGTACAGAAAGAGGCAACGGGTGAGAGATGGGCAAGTACAGAAAGAGGCAACGGGTGAGAGATGGGCAAGTACAGAAAGAGACGGGTGAAGATGGGCAAGTACAGAAAGACGGGTGAGAGATGGGCAAGTACAGAAAGAGGCAACGGGTGAGAGATGGGCAAGTACAGAAAGAGGCAACGGGTGAGAGATGGGCAAGTACAGAAAGAGGCAACGGGTGAGAGATGGGCAAGTACAGAAAGAGGCAACGGGTGAGAGATGGGATACAGAAAGAGGCGGGTGAGAGATGGGCAAGTACAGAAAGAGGCAATGGGTGAGAGATGGGCAAGTACAGAAAGAGGCAACGGGTGAGAGATGGGCAAGTACAGAAAGAGGCAACGGGTGAGAGATGGGCAAGTACAGAAAGAGGCAACGGGTGAGAGATGGGCAAGTACAGAAAGAGGCAACGGGTGAGAGATGGGCAAGTCTCAAAGCAGCTCTCTGCTGTCCCTTGTACTTATACAGCATGAGGTCTTTCTACAGGCTAACAAAAGAAGAGTTTTCACAAGATTTTGTTGGATGGATGTATTGAATGTTTTGAACTGTGCCAACAGCCCTTTCACTGATTTCTTACAGTGCCAAGGTGGTTGTACAGGCATACTTCTGCTGTGAATCATA